>NC_053024.1:62017441-62317441 GCF_003073215.2 Triticum urartu | reverse complement strand
AGCAGTGACACCTTCTCCAGCCTTGGGAACGCCGTTCTCGACGACATACCATAGGTCGACGTCAATGGCTTCGAGATGCAGGCGCATCTTATTCTTCCAGTAGGGATATTCAGTTCCATCGAAGATGGGGCACGCAGCGGAGACTTTAATTATCCCTGCAGTTGACATAGCTAAAACTCCAGGTGGTTAAACCGAATCACACAGAACAAGGGAGCACCTTGCTCTGATACCAATTGAAAGTGCGTTATATCGACTAGAGGGGGGGTGAATAGGCGATTTTTAAGAAAGTCTTCAAAACGTGGAAGTTATGAAGACAAACGATAGAAATAAACCTATTACCCTGCAGCGGAAGGTAGACTACACTAGGCAAGCCATAGTCAAGTATTCAATAGTGAAAGCACAATGACTAATAGCAGCAATGTAGTAAGGATCAGGTAGGAAGATATTGTGAAGCCACACAGAACATGCAGTCACTCAGTGAAGACAAAAGATAGTGCGGACATACAATGACTTCACAAGGAGTAACAGTAAGTAAAGGGAAGGGAAGATGGAACCAGTGACTCGCTGAAGACAATGATTTGTTGGACTAGTTCTAGTTGCTGTGACAACTGTACATCTGGTTAGGGCGGCTAGGTATTTAAACCTTAGGACACACAGTCCCGGACACCCAGTCCTGAACACGCAGCTCAGGACTGTTGGGTTTTGTAGTAATTTCAAAAAATTTCCTACGCACACGCAAGATCATGGTGATGCATAGCAACGAGAGGGGAGAGTGTTGTCTACGTACCCACGCAGACCGACTGCGGAAGCGTTGACACGACGTAGAGGAAGTAGTCATACGTCTTCACGATCCAACCGATCAAGCACCGAAACTACGGCACCTCCGAGTTCGAGCACACGTTCAGCTCGATGACGATCCCCGGACTCCGATCCAGCAAAGTGTCGGGGAAGAGTTCCGTCAGCACGACGGTGTGGTGACGATCTTGATGTACTACAACAGCAGGGCTTCGCCTAAACTCCGCTACAGTATTATCGAGGAATATGGTGGCTGGGGGCACCGCACACGGCTAAGGAATAGATCACGTGGATCAACTTGTTGTTTCTTGATCTCTCTTTGGTGCTAGCCCTGCCCCTCTATTTATATGTTGAGCCCTGGGGTCGAAACTTGGAGTAAAAGCCTCCACAAAGTCGGTTTCACCCGAAAGGCAAGAGTCCTTCTCGGACTCCAGGACCAAACGCCACAATCCTTGGCGTCTGGCCCAGACGCCATGGGCCTCGGCGTCTGGCCCAGGGCCAGACGCCAGGGTCTCCGGCGTTTGCCCCCCTGGTCTCCGCAAAACTCCTTTTGCACCGACCTAAAGCCTCATGGGCTTGACCCCTTGGCCTAACCATATCATCCAATATATGAATCTTTACGTCTCGACCATTTCGAGACTCCTCGTCATGTCCCCGATCTCATCCGGGACTCCGAACTCCTTCGGTACATCAAAACATGTAAACTCATAATATAACTATCATTGTAACCTTAAGCGTGCGGACCCTACGGGTTCGAGAACAATGTAGACATGACCGAGACACGGCTCCGGTCAATAACCAATAGCGGGACCTGGATGCCCATATTGGCTCCTACATGTTCTACGAAGATCTTTATCGGTCAGACCGCATAACAACATACGTTGTTCCCTTTGTCATCGGTATGTTACTTGCCCGAGATTCGATCGTCGATATCCAATACCTAGTTCAATCTCATTACCGGCAAGTCTCTTTACTCGTTCCGTAATACATCATCTCACAACTAACATATTAGTTGTAATGCTTGCAAGGCTTATGTGATGTGCATTACCGAGAGGGCCCAGAGATACCTCTCCGACAATCGGAGTGACAAATCCTAATCTCGAAATACGCCAACCCAACATCTCCCTTTGGAGACACCTGTAATGCTCCTTTATAATCACCCAGTTACGTTGTGACGTTTGGTAGCACCCAAAGTGTTCCTCCGGCAAACGGGAGTTGCATAATCTCATAGTCATAGGAACATGTACAAGTCATGAAGAAAGCAATAGCAACATACTAAACGATCGGGTGCTAAGCTAATGGAATGGGTCATGTCAATCAGATCATTCAACTAATGATGTGACCTCGTTAATCAAATAACAACACTTTGTTCATGGTTAGGAAACATAACCATCTTTGATTAACGAGCTAGTCAAGTAGAGGCATACTAGTGACACTCTGGTTGTCTATGTATTCACACATGTATTATGTTTCCGGTTAATACAATTCTAGCATGAATAATAAACACTTTATCATGATATAAGGAAATAAATAATAACTTTATTATTGCCTCTAGGGCATATTTCCTTCAGTCTCCCACTTGCACTAGAGTCAATAATCTAGTTCACATCGCCATGTGATTTAACAATAGTTCACATCACCATGTGATTAACACCCATAGTTCACATCGTCATGTGACCAACACCCAAAGGGTTTACTAGAGTCAATAATCTAGTTCACATCGCTATGTGATTAACACCCAAAGAGTACTAAGGTGTGATCATGTTTTGCTTGTGAGAGAAGTTTAGTCAACGGGTCTGCCACATTCAGATCCGTATGTATTTTGCAAATTTCTATGTCAACAATGCTATGCACGGAGCTACTCTAGCTAATTGCTCCCACTTACAATATGTATCTAGATTGAGACTTAGAATCATCTGGATCAGTGTCAAAAACTTGCATTGACGTAACCGTTTACGACGAACCCTTTTGTCACGTCCACAATCGAGAAACATATCCTTATTTTACTAAGGATAATTCTGACCGCTGTCCAGTGATCTACTCCTAGATCACTATTGTACTCCCTTGCCAAATCAGTGCAGGGTATACAATAGATCTGGTATACAGCATGACATACTTTATAGAACCTATGGCCAAGGCATAGGGAATGACTTTCATTCTCTTTCTATCTTCTGCCGTGGTCGGGCTTTGAGTCTTACTCAACTTCACACCTTGTAATACAGGCAAGAACTCTTTCTTTGACCGCTCCATTTTGAACTACTTCAAAATCTTGTCAAGGTATGTACTCATTGAAAAAACTTATCAAACGTCTTGATCTATCTCTACAGATCTTGAAGCTCCATATGTAAGCAGCTTCACCGAAGTCTTTGTTTGAAAAATTCCTTTCAAACACTCCTTTATGCTTTACAGAATAATTCTACATTATTTCCGATCAACAATATGTCAATCACATATACTTATCAGAAATGTTGTAGTGCTCCCGCTCACTTTTCTTGTAAATACAGGCTTCACCGCAAGTCTATATAAAACTATATGCTTTGATCAACTTATCAAAGCGTATATTCCAACTCCGAGATGCTTGCACCAGTCCATAGATGGATCGCTGGAGCTTGCATATTTTGTTAGCACCTTTAGGATTGACAAAACCTTCTGGTTGCATCATATACAACTCTTCTTTAATAAATCCATTAAGGAATGCAGTTTTGTTTATCCATTTGCCAGATTTCATAAAATGCAGCAATTGCTAACATGATTCGGACAGACTTAAGCATAGATACGAGTGAGAATCTCATCGTAGTCAACACCTTGAACTTGTCGAAAACCTTTTGCGACAATTCTAGCTTTGTAGATAGTAACACTACTATCAGCGTCCGTCTTCCTCTTGAAGATCCATTTATTTTCTATGGCTTGCCGATCATCGGGCAAATCCATCAAAGTCCATACTTTGTTCTCATACATGGATCATATCTCAGATTTCATGGCCTCAAACCATTTTGCGGAATCTGGGCTCATCATCGCTTCCTCATAGTTCGCAAGTTCGTCATGGTCTAGTAACATGACTTCCAGAACAGGATTACCGTACCACTCTGGTGCGGATCTCACTCTGGTTTACCTACGAGATTCGGTAGTAACTTGATCTGAAGTTTCATGATCATCATCATTAGCTTCCTCACTAATTGGTGTAGGAGTCACAGGAAAAAATTTCTGTGATGAACTACTATCCAATAAAGGAGAAGGTACAATTACCTTATCAAGTTTTCTACTTTCCTCCCACTCACTTCTTTCAAGAGAAACTCCTTCTCCAGAAAGTTTCCAAATTTAGCAAAAAAACTTGCCTTCGGATCTGTGATAGAAGGTGTACCCAGCAGTAACTTTTGGGTATCCTATGAAGACACATTTCTCCGATTTGAGTTCGAGCTTATCAGGTTGAAGCTTTTTCACATAAGCATCGCAGCCCCAAACTTTCAGAAACGACAACTTTGGTTTCTTGCCAAACCACAGTTCATAAGGCGTCGTCTCAACAGATTTTGATGGTGCCCTATTTAACGTGAATGCAGCTGTCTCTAATACATAACCCCAAAACGATAGTGGTAGATCGGTAAGAAACATCATATATCGCACTATATCCAATAAAGTACGGTTATGACGTTCGGACACACCATTATGCTGTGGTGTTCCATGTGGCATGAGTTTGTGAAACTATTCCACATTGTTTTAATTGAAGACCAAACTCGTAACTCAAATATTTTACCTCCGCGATCATATCGTAGAAACTTTTATTTTCTTGTCATGATGATTTTCCACTCCACTCTGAAATTCTTTGAACTATTCAAATGTTTCAGACTTATATTTCATCAAGTAATATCCCCATATCTGCTCAAATCATCTGTGAAGGTCAGAAAATAATGATACCTGCTGCAAGCCTTAATATTCATCGGACCACATACATCAGTATGTATGATCCAACAAATCTGTTGCTTGCTTCATTGTTCCGGAGAACGGCGTTTTAGTCATCTTGCCAAGGCATGGTTCGCAAGCATCAAGTGATTCATAATCAAGTGATTCCAAAATCCCATCAGCATGGAGTTTCTTCATGCGCTTTACACCAATATGACCTAAACGGCAGTGCTACAAATAAGTTGCACTATCATTATTAACTTTGCATCTTTTGGTTTCAATATTATGATTATGTGTATCACTACGATCGAGATCCAAGAACTATTTTCATTGGGTGTGTAACCATATAAGGTTTTATTCATGTAAACAGAACAACAATTTATTCTCTTACTTAAATGAATAACCGTATTACAATAAACATGATCAAATCATATTCATGCTCAACGCAAACACCAAATAACACTTATTTAGGTTCAACACTAATCCCGAAAGTATAGGGAGTGTGCGATGATGATCATATCAATCTTGGAACCACTTCCAACACACATCGTCACTTCACCCTTAACTAGTCTCTGTTTATTCTGCAACTCCCGTTTCGAGTTACTAATCTTAGCAACTGAACTAGTATCAAATACTGAGGGTTGCTATAAACACTAGTAAAGTACACATCAATAACATGTATATCAAATATACTTATGTTCACTTTGCCATCCTTCTTATCCGCCAATCACTTGGGGTAGTTCCGCTTCCAGTGACCAGTCCCTTTGCAGTAGAAAGCACTATGTCTCAGGCTTAGGCCAGAACTTGGGCTTCTTCACTTGATCAGCAACTTGCTTGGCCGTTCTTCTTGAAGTTCCCCTTCTTTCCTTTGCCCTTTTCTTGAAACTAGTGGTCTTGTCAACCATCAACACTTGATGTTTTTCTATATTTCTACCTTCGTTGATTTCAGCATCACGAAGAGCTTGGGAGTTGTTTCCGTTATCCCTTGCATATTATAGTTCATCATGAAGTTCTACTAACTTGGTGATGGTGACTAGAGAATTCTGTCAATCACTATTTTATCTGGAAGATTAACTCCCACTTGATTCAAGCAATTGTAGTACCCAGACAATATGAGCACATGCTCACTAGTTGAGCGATTCTCCTCCATCTTTTAGCTATAGAACTTGTTGGAGACTTCTTATCTCTCAACTCTGGTATTTGCTTGAAATATTAACTTCAACTCCTGGAACATCTCATATGGTCCATGACGTTCAAAACGTCTTTGAAGTCCCGATTCTAAGCCGTTAAGCATGGTGCACTAATCTATCAAGTAGTCATCATATTGAGCTAGCCAAACGTTCATAACGTCTGCATCTGCTCCTGCAATAGGTCTGTCACCTAGCGGTGCATTAAGGATATAACTCTTCTGTGCAGCAATGATGATAAACTTCAGATCACGGATCCAATCCGCATCATTGCTACTAACATCTTTCAACACAATTTTATCTAGGAACATATCAAAATAAACATATGAAAGCAACAATGCGAGCTATTGATCTACAACATGGATATGCTAATACTACTAGGACTAAGTTCATGATAAATTAAAGTTCAATTAATCATATACTTAAGAACTCCCACTTAGATAGACATCTCTAATCATCTAAGTGATCACGTGATCCATATCAACTAAACCATAACCGATCATCACGTGAGATGGAGTAGTTTTCAATGGTGAACATCACTATGTTGATCATATCTACTATATGATTCACGCTCGACCTTTCGGTCTCAGTGTTCCGAGGCCATATCTGCATATGCTAGGCTCGTCAAGTTTACCTGAGTATTCTGTGTGCAAAACTGGCTTGCACCCGTTGTAGATGGACGTAGAGCTTATCACACCCGATCATCACGTGGTGTCTGGGCACGACGAACTTTGGCAACGGTGCATACTCAGGGAGAACACTTCTTGATAATTTAGTGAGAGATCATCTTATAATGCTACCGTCAATCAAAGCAAGATAAGATGCATAAAAGATAAACATCACATGCAATCAATATAAGTGATATGATATGGCCATCATCATCTTGTGCTTGTGATCTCCATCTCCGAAGCACCGTCATGATCACCATCGTCACCGGCGCGACACCTTGATCTCCATCGTAGCATCGTTGTTGTCTCGCCAATCTTATGCTTCCACGACTATCGCTACCGCTTAGTGATAAAGTAAAGCATTACAGATTGCATTGCATACAATAAAGCGACAACCATATGGCTCCTGCCAGTTGCCGATAACTCGGTTACAAAACATGATCATCTCATACAATAAAATTTAGCATCATGTCTTGACCATATCACATCACAACATGCCCTGCAAAAACAAGTTAGACGTCCTCTACTTTGTTGTTGCAAGTTTTACGTGGCTGCTACGGGCTTAAGCAAGAACCAATCTCACCTACGCATCAAAACCACAACGATAGTTTGTCAAATAGACTCCGTTTTAACCTTCGCAAGGACCGGGCGTAGCCATACTTGGTTCAACTAAAGTTGGGAGACAGTCGCCCGCAAGCCACCTATGTGCAAAGCACGTCGGGGAACCGGTCTCGCGTAAGCGTACGCGTAATGGTCCGGGTCGTCTCGTCCAACAATACCGCCGAACCAAAGTATGACATGCTGGTAGGCAGTATGACTTATATCGCCCACAACTCACTTGTGTTCTACTCGTGCATATAACATCAACATAAATAACCTAGGCTCGGATGCCACTGTTGGGTTATGTAGTAATTTCAAAAAATTTCCTACGCACACGCAAGATCATGTGATGCATAGCAACGAGAGGGGAGAGTGTTGTCTACGTACCACGCAGACCGACTGCGGAAGCGTTGACACACGTCAGAGGAAGTAGTCGTACGTCTTCACGATCCAACCGATCAAGCACCGAAACTACGGCACCTCCGAGTTCGAGCACACGTTCAGCTCGATGACGATCCCCGGACTCCGATCCAGCAAAGTGTCGGGGAAGAGTTCCGTCAGCACGACGGCGTGGTGACGATCTTGATGTACTACAGCAGCAGGGCTTCGCCTAAACTCCGCTACAGTATTATCGAGGAATATGGTGGCTGGGGGCACCGCACACGGCTAAGGAATAGATCACGTGGATCAACTTGTTGTTTCTTGATCTCTCTTTGGTGCTAGCCCTGCCCCTCTATTTATATGTTGAGCCCTGGGGTCGAAACTTGGAGTAAAAGCCTCCTCAAAGTCGTTTCCGAAAGGCAAGAGTCCTCTCGGACTCCAGGACCAAACGCCACAATCCTTGGCGTCTGGCCCAGACGCCATGGGCCTCGGCGTCTGGCCCAGGGCCAGACGCCAGGGTCTCCGGCGTTTGGCCCCCTGGCCTCCGCAAAACTCCTTTTGCACCGACCTAAAGCCTCATGGGCTTGACCCCTTGGCCTAACCATATCATCCAATATATGAATCTTTACGTCTCGACCATTTCGAGACTCCTCGTCATGTCCGATCTCATCCGGGACTCGAATCCTTCGGTACATCAAACATAAACTCATAATATAAACTGTCATCGTAAACCTTAAGCGTGCGGACCCTACGGGTTCGAGAACAATGTAGACATGACCGAGACACGTCTCCGGTCAATAACCAATAGCGGGACCTGGATGCCCATATTGGCTCCTACATATTCTACGAAGATCTTTATCGGTCAGACCGCATAACAACATACGTTGTTCCCTTTGTCATCGGTATGTTACTTGCCCGAGATTCGATCGTCGGTATCCAATACCTAGTTCAATCTCGTTACCGGCAAGTCTCTTTACTCGTTCCGTAATACATCATCTCACAACTAACATATTAGTTGTAATGCTTGCAAGGCTTATGTGATGTGTATTACCGAGAGGGCCCAGAGATACCTCTCCGACAATCGGAGTGACAAATCCTAATCTCGAAATACGCCAACCCAACATCTACCTTTGGAGACACCTGTAATGCTCCTTTATAATCACCCAGTTACGTTGTGACGTTTGGTAGCACCCAAAGTGTTCCTCCGGTAAACGGGAGTTGCATAATCTCATAGTCATAGGAACATGTATAAGTCATGAAGAAAGCATAGCAACATACTAAACGATCGGGTGCTAAGCTAATGGAATGGGTCATGTCAATCAGATCATTCAACTAATGATGTGACCTCGTTAATCAAATAACAAACTCATTGTTCATGGTTAGGAAACATAACCATCTTTGATTAACGAGCTAGTCAAGTAGAGGCATACTAGTGACACTTTGTTTGTCTATGTATTCACACATGTATTATGTTTCGGTTAATACAATTCTAGCATGAATAATAAACATTTATCATGATATAAGGAAATAAATAATAACTTTATTATTGCCTCTAGGTCATCCGTATTCTCCTTGAGCTAAGGTCACATAGACCTCGCCCAATCACTCTGGTAAGTCTTCAAGGTAGACTCCCAAACCTTCACAGACTTCGTTCACCGGCAATCACAATGTCTCTTGGATGCTCAGAACGCGACGCCTAACCGGCTGGAGGATGCACAGTCCTCAAGTGTAATAAGTCTTCAGATCACACAGACAAGAAGACTTAAGTGATGCCCAATTCTCTCTGGCTCTGGTGGTTAGGGCTTTATCCTCGCAAGGAATTCTCTCTCAAAGGCTTCGAGGTGGGTTGCTCTCAAACGACAAAAGCCGTAATTCTCCAATCTGAGCAGCCGACCGTTTATGGTTGTAGGGGGTGGGCTATTTATAGCCACTTGGCAACCCGACCTGATTTGTCCGAAATGACCCTGGGTCACTAAGGAACTGACACGTGTTCCAACGGTCAGATTTCAAACTCACACGGCAACTTTACTTGGGCTACAAGCAAGGCTGACTTGTCCGACTCTGGACAAGATTCGCTCTCATAGTCTTCACTCGAAGACATAGGTTTTGGTTAGGCATCACTACAGTCATTCTGACTGGTTCTCTTGGACCTCACTTAACAGTACGGTGGTTCCTATGACTCAACACAAAAGAAAAAGAACTACGAAAGATCTAAGTCTTCGAGCTCCATAGGCTTCATGTGGTGTCTTCTCTTGTCATAGTCTTCAATGTGAATATCTTCATATACCACCTTTGACTTCAATGTCTTCATACATTTTTAGGGGTCATCTCTGGTAGGAAAACCGAATCAATGAGGGACTTCTACTTGTGTTATCCTGCAATTCTCACAAACACATTAGTCCCTCAACTAGGTTTGTCGTCAATACTCCAAAACCAACTAGGGGTGGCACTAGATGCACTTACAGGAGCTTCGGGCCCGGTCGTGCGGGGAGGAGGGCCGCGGCTGGGCCTCGTGGGACGGCGCGGTCGGTGGCGATGCGGTCCCCCGGGACAGGTGTCGCGCCTCTATTGGCCCGAGGCGGCAGTGGAGGCTGTCCGGCGGGAAACGAACATGTCCGGCGGCGGCGGTTGTAGTTTTTTTAGGGTTTCAACCGTGATTTCGATGAGGGGATCTATATTTATAGGTAGAGGGAGATAGGAGAGTCCAAATGAGGTGCGGTTTTCAGCCACGTGATCGTGATCGAACGCTCTAGATGAAGGAACATGTTTAGGTGGGTTTTGGGCCACTTTGGAGGGGTGTTGGGCTGCAACACACACGAGGCCTTTTTGGTCCCTCGATTAACCGTAGGAGTATAAAACGAAGTCCAAATGGTACGAAACTTGACAGGCAGTCTACCGGTAGTAAACCAAGGCCGCATAACAAGTCTTGGTCCAATCCGAAAACGTTTAACCCCCACACACGAAAAGAGGTAGAAAGGACCACCGGAGGACATAGGAGCACCGGAATGCAAAACGGACAACGGGGAAAATGCTCGGATGCATGAGACAAATACGTATGCAAATGTAATGCGCATGATGACATGATAAGAGATGCATGACAAAGACAAAACACACGGAGACAAACACCCGACAACGAGGAAATATCATAACTTAGTGCCGGAAACGACAAGAGTTAGGATACATATAAGGTAAATTACATCCGGGGTGTTACAAGGGCATACCAGCAAAGCAACCCCTCTCACTGATGTGTTTGCTTTTGGAGTGTTTGTTCTCGAAATTACTTGTGGGCAGAGGCCTGTCAATCCAAATTTAGAGGATAGGCAGGTATTGTTGGTTGAATCGGTGCTCGACCTGTGGAACAAGCCATCGCTCCTTGATGACGTGGATAAGCAGCTTGGGGGCAACTGCAACGCCGAGGAGGCATGTGTGGCTCTAAAGCTGGGGCTATTATGCTCTCACCCATTCGCCAATGCAAGGCCAACTATGCGGCAGGTGATGCAGTCCCTTGATGGGGACATGCCATTGTATTTGAAAAATGTTAATCAAGCATTTGAAAAACATTTAAATGTGTATAGAAAAAATGTTGGTCATGTATTCAAAAAATGTTTGTATTTAAAAAATGTTATACAAGCATTTGAAAAGTGTTAAAAGTAATATATAAAAAATGTTGACCGAGTAATAAAAAAATGTTGAACTTGTACATGAAAATGTTAATCAAGCATTTGAAAAATGTGTATAAAAAATTGTTGACTGTGTATAAAAAAATGTTAAACTTGTATTTAGAAATTGTTAAACTTGTATTACAGAAACGTTCTTGATGCATACAAAAATCGTAGTATCAAATGCAAAAGAAATGAAAAAAATGGAAAAGCCAATGAAAACCGAAAAAACAAAGGAAACCAAAGAAAAATGAAAATATAAAAATCGAATAAACAGTGCAAATAAAATGGAAAACAAAGAAAATCGATAAAGAAACCGATGAAAATCTATAGTATATACAAAAAAAAGAAAGGAAAACAAAGAAAATGAGAAAACCATTGAACCGAATGGAAACAATGAAAAATCGACAAAGAAGCAAAGAAAGACCGATGAAAAACGGGAAAGAAACAAAGAAAGACCGTTGAAAACGACTAAGGAACAAACAATACAGTTGAAAACAAAGAAAAAAGAAAGAAAAGGGGAAAATCAATGAAAATTGAGAAAGAAACAGAGAAAAAACGAGAAGGCAGTGAAAACCAAGTAGAAATGAAGAATTAAAAAAAGAAAAAACGGAGAAACTAGTGAGGAAACAAACAAAAAAGGAAAAAAATACTGCAAACCATCGAATGAAGTGCAGCGGGCGAACACGATCGTGACACCTAGCATGGAAAAAAAGACACAAATGAGCTGCCCCAATAGCAACATCGCAGGCGAAAACTGTTCAGGGAGACATAAGATCTCTTGCATATTGTGAGATATAGTAGCCGCGGCGTAGGTCCTGGTTCTGGTTAACAACGACGCGCACGTACATACTTTGGACCTGCCCAACTAGCTACTTTCCAGTTTTTGGAAGGTCCTAGTCCTACAACATTCCCCGACCAGCCTTTTCCTTTTAGAGAGAGAGAGAGAGAGAGAGAGAGAGTTTGTTTGTTTTTCCTTTCGGGTTTTTTCTGCTTTTTTCATTTTCATTCTTTCCTTTCTTTTTCCATGTTCATTTTTTCTTTTCTTTTACTTTCCATCTTTCTTCCCTTTTAATTTCCATTCTACAATCATATTTATCAAATTATTGATTTTTTTAAACCGTGAACATTTTTTATTCATGATCTTTTTGTAAATAATGAACTTTTTAATTTAATTTTCGAACATTTACGCAATAATTTGTTCAAACTCATGAATAATTTTTTGAATACGCGGATATTTTTTCCAAAATCATGAACATTTTTTATTTTCCAAAGATTATTTTTCAAAATTATGAACATTTTTTAATATGCTAATTGTTTTCCAAAATCACGAACATTATTTTTGAAACCAAGAACATTTCAGAAGTTATTGGATATTTTTTTTTGCTTGTTATTTCTAAGTCGACATTGATGACCATTTGATCAAAGTCGTATCATATTTTTTCACTTAACGAATTATGATGTCCATATCGCACATTTATTAACATGGACTCGGAAGCAAATAATTGTTCTGAGTCATGTGAGAAGTAGCTGAGAAGTAAATATGAAGAGTGAAACATTACATTGCATTATTTATGAATCAAAATGGCGAGGTGCGGAACATAAACTTCATAAATTCAATGATACAAACATTTCCCACCATTTCTGTTGAACTTATAAGCCTCAATGCAACAGATGACTAGCAACTAAATACAATATTCACTATGTACGACATGCACATATATTTTCAAATTGCAAGTAACCTTCATGACATAAATTACATTTATTACAAAAGTGTAGCATTCTTTCAAGATTTCTTTCTAATGGGAAGTACCCATGTTACAATAATTACAACTGCAAACCCAACACCAAATCCAAGCCCCACAAAGAGGAATAGCATAATGTCCACAGAATTCTCATCCGGAGTCTGTAGCACACCATTTGGTGGTGTTGCACCGCTGCATTTTTTTGATAATGGAGGCCCACACAGCAAATCATTCCCCAAAAATGACCTATTGGAGAATGTCAGGAAATGAGGAGATTCTGGTATTCTCCCCTCCAGACTGTTATATGATAGGTTCAACACTGTTAAGAAGTCCAATGATGCTATGCCATGTGGGATCACTCCTGAAAGCTCATTTGAGGACAAATCAAAAACCTCCAACTGGCTCAGATGACCAACATGGGATGGAATTGTTGGGGAACGTAGCAGAGATTCAAAATTTTCCTACGTGTCATCAAGATCTATCTATGGAGAAACCGGCAACGAGGGGAAGGAGAGTGCATCTACATACCCTTGTAGATCGCTAAGCGGAAGCGTTCAAGAGAACGGGGTTGAAGGAGTCGTACTCGTCGTGATCCAAATCACCGGAGATCCTAATGCCGAACGGACGGCACCTCCGTGTTCAACACACGTACAGCCCGGTGACGTCTCCTACGCCTTGATCCAGCAAGGGGAGAAGGAGAGGTTGGGGAAGACTCCATCCAGCAGCAGCACGACGGCGTGGTGGTGGTGGAGGAGCGTGGTGATCCAGCAGGGCTTCGCCAAGCACCGCGAGATATGAGGAGAAAGAGAGGTAGGGCTGCGCCAGGGAGAGGTCAAGAACTCATGTGTTGGCAGCCCCAAAGACCTCAACTATATATAGGGGAGAGGGAGGGGGTTGCGCCCCCACCTAGGGTTCCACCCTAGGGGCGGCGGCCAGCCCAGATCCCATCTGGTGGGGCGGCCAAGGGGAGGGGGAGAGGGAGGCGCACCAGGCATGGGCCCTAAGGCCCATCTGCCCTTAGGGTTTGCCCCCCTCCTCCCCTTAGGCGCCTTGGGCCCTTGTGGGGGGCGCACTGTTGGGGAACGTAGCGGAAATTCAAAATTTTCCTACGTGTCACCAAGATCTATCTATAGAGAAACCAGCAAAGAGGGGAAGGAGAGTGCATCTATGTACCCTTGTAGATCGCTAAGCGGAAGCGTTCAATAGAACGGGGTTGAAGGAGTCGTACTCGTCGTGATCCAAATCACCGATGATCCTAGTGCCAAACGGACGGCACCTCCGTGTTCAACACACGTACAGCCCGGTGACGTCTCCTACGCCTTGATCCAGCAAGGGGAGAAGGAGAGGTTGGGGAAGACTCCATCCAGCAGCAGCACGACGGCGTGGTGGTGGTGGAAGAGCGTGGTAATCCAGCAGAGCTTCACCAAGCACCGCAAGAGACGAGGAGGGAGAGGGGTAGGGCTGCGCCAAGAAGGAGAGGAACTCGTGTGTCTTGGGCAGCCCAAACCTCAAGTATATATAGGGGGGGGGGAGGGGCTGCGCCCCCACCTAGGGTTCCCTCCCTAGGGGTGGCGGCAGCGCAGCCCCCAGATCCCATCTGGGTGGCGGCCAGGTGGAGGGGAGAGGGAGGCGCACCAGGCATGGGCCCTAAGGCCCATCTGCCCTTAGGGTTTGCCCCCCTTCCTCCCCTTAGGCGCCTTGGGCCCTTGTGGGGGGCGCACCAGCCCACCTGGGGCTGGTCCCCTCCCACACTTGGCCCATGCAGCCCTCCGGGGCTTGTGGCCCCACTTGGTGGACCCCGGGACCCTCCCGGTGGTCCCGGTACGTTATCGATAAAACCCAAAACTTTTCCGGTGACCAAAACAGGACTTCCCATATATAAATCTTTACCTCCGGACCATTCCGGAACTCGAACTCCTCGTGACGTCCGGGATCTCATCCGGGACTCTGAACTACATTCGGTAACCATGTATATCTATTCCCTATAACCCTAGCGTCATCGAACCTTAAGTGTGTAGACCCTACGGGTTCGGGAACCATGCAGACATGACCGAGATCACTCTCCGGTCAATAACCAACAGCGGGATCTGGATACCCATGTTGGCTCCCACATCTTCCACGATGATCTCATCGGATGAACCACGATGTCAAGGACTTAATCAATCCCGTATACAATTCCCTTTGTCTAGCGGTACGATACTTGCCCGAGATTCGATCGTCGGTATCCCGATACCTTGTTCAATCTCATTACCGGCAAGTCTCTTTACTCGTTCCGTAACACATCATCCCGTGAGCAACTCCTTGATCACATTGTGCACATTATGATGATGTCCTACCGAGTGGGCCCAGAGACACCTCTCCGTTTACACGGAGTGACAAATCCCAGTCTCGATTCATGCGAACCCAACAGACACTTTCGGAAATACCCGTAGTGCACCTTTATAGCCACCCAGTTACGTTGTGACGTTTGGCACACCCAAAGCACTCCTACGGTATCCGGGAGTTGCACAATCTCATGGTCTAAGGAAATGATACTTGACATTAGAAAAGCTTTAGCATGCGAACTACACGATCTTGTGCTATGCTTAGGATTGGGTCTTGTCCATCACATCATTCTTCTAATGATGTGATCCCGTTATCAATGACATCCAATGTCCATGGTCAGGAAACCGTAACCATCTATTGATCAACGAGCTAGTCAACTAGAGGCTTACTAGGGACATGGTGTTGTCTATGTATCCACACATGTATCTGAGTTTCCTATCAATACAATTCTATCATGGATAATAAACGATTATTATGAACAAGGAAATATTATAACAACCAATTTATTATTGCCTCTAGGGCATATTTCCAACAGTCTCCCACTTGCACTAGAGTCAATAATCCAGTTCACATCGCTATGTGATTAACACTCAAGGTCACATCCCCATGTGACTAACACCCAAAGAGTTTACTAGAGTCAATAATCTAGTTCACATTACCATGTGATTAACACTCGATGAGTTCTGGGTTTGATCATGTTATGCTTGTGAGAGATGTTATAGTCAACGGGTCTGAATCTTTCAGATCCGTGTGTGCTTTACAAATCTCTATGTCATCTCCCAGATGCAGCTGCCACGTTCTATTTGGAGCTATTCCAAATAACTGTTCCACTATACGAATCCAGTTTACTACTCAGAATAATCTGGATTAATGTCAAAGTTTGCATCAGTGTAACCCTTTACGACGAACTCTTTTACCACCTCCATAATCGAGAAAATTCCTTAGTCCACTAGTTACTAAGGATAACTTTGACCGCTGTCCTGTGATCCATTCTTGGATCACTCTTGTACCCCTTGACTGACTCATGGAAAGGCACACTTCAGGTGCGGTACACAGCATAGCATACTGTAGAGCCTGCGTCTAAAGCATAGGGGACGACCTTCGTCCTTTCTCTCTATTCTGCCGCGGTCAGGCTTCGAGTCTTACTCAATGTTCACACCTTATAACACAGCCAGGAACTCCTTCTTTGCCGATCCATTTTGAACTCCTTCAAAATCTTGTCACGGTATGTATTCATTTGAAAGTACTATTAAGCGTTTTGATCTATCCTTATAGATCTTAATGCTCAATACTCAAGTAGCCTAATCTAGGTTTTCATTGAAAAACACTTTTCAAATAACTCTGCATGCTTTCTAGAAATTCTACATCATTTCTGATCAACAATATGTTAACAACATATACTCATCGGAAATTCTATAGTGCTCCCACTCACTTCTTTGGAAATACAATTTTCTCATAAACTTTGTATACACCCAAAACTTTGATCATCTCATCAAAGCATACATTCCAACTCCGAGATGCTTACTCCAGTCCTTAGAAGGATTGCTAGAGCTTTGCATACTTGTTAGCATCTTTCAGGATTGTTAAAACCTTCTGGTTGTATCACATATAACCTTTCCTCAAGAAAATCGTGAGGAAAAAATGGTTTTTGACATCCTATCTGCAAGATTTCATAAATAATGCAGTGACTGCTAATATAATTCCAACAGACTCTTAGCATCGCTACGAGTGAGGAAGTCTCACCATAGTCAACTCCTTGAACTTGTCGGGAAACATCTTAATGACAAGTCGAGCTTTCTTAATGGTGACATTTACCATCATTGTCCGTCTTCCTTTTTAAAATCCATATGTACCTAACAGCCTTACGACCATCAAGTAGTTCTTCCAAAGTCTACACTTTGTTTTCATATATGGATCCTCTCTCGGATTATATGGCCTCGAGCCATTTTGGAATCCGGGCCCACCATCGCTTCTCCATAGCTCGTAGGTTCATTGTTGTCTAGCAACATGACTTCCAAGACAGGATTACGTACCACTCTGAAGTAGTACGCATCCTTGTCGTCCTACGAGGTTTGGTAGTGACTTGATCTGAAGTTTCATGATCACTATCATAAGCTTCCACTTCAATTGGTGTAGGTGGCATAGGAACAACTCCCTATGCCCTGCCACACACTAGTTGAAGAGACGGTTCAATAACCTCATCAAGTCTCCACCATCATCCCACTCAATTCTTTCGAGAGAAACTTTTCCTCGAGAAAGGACCCGATTCTAGAAACAATCCCTATTGCTTTCGGATCTGAATTAGGAGGTATACCCAACTGTTTTGGGTGTCCTATGAAGATGCATTTATCCGCTTTGGGTTCTAGCTTATCAGCCTGAAACTTTTTCACATAAGCGTTGCAGCCCCAAACTTTTAAGAAATGACAGCTTAGGTTTCTCTAAACCATAGTTCATACGGTGTCATCTCATCGGAATTACGTGGTGCCCTATTTAAAGTGAATGTGGTTGTCTCTAATGCCTAACCCATAAACTATCGTGGTAATTCGATAAGAGACATCATGGTATGCATCATATCCAATAGGGTGCAGTTATGATGTTCGGATACACCATCACACTATGGTATTCCAGGCTATATTAGTTGTGAAACAATTTCCACAATGTATTAATTCTGTGCCAAACTCGTAATTCAGATATTCATCTCTATGATCATATCATAGACATTTTATCCTCTTGTCACGACGATCTTTCAACTTCACTCTGAAATTACTTGAACCTTTCAATAATTCAAACTTATGTTTCATCAAGTAAATATACTCAGTATCTACTCAAATCATCTGTGAAGTAAGAATATAACGATACCCACTACATGCCTCAGCACTCATTGGACTGCGCACATCAAGATGCATTACTTCCAACAAGTTGCTTTCTTGTTCCATTTTACTAAAAACAAGGCTTTCAGTCATCTTGCCCATGTGGTATGATTTGCATGTCTCAAGTGATTCAAAATCAAGTGAGTCCAAACGATCCATCTGTATAGAGTTTCTTCATGCATATCTACCAACAAACATGGTTCGCATGTCTCAATCCTTTCAA
Organism: Triticum urartu; assembly: GCF_003073215.2. Lineage (NCBI taxonomy): Eukaryota > Viridiplantae > Streptophyta > Magnoliopsida > Poales > Poaceae > Triticum > Triticum urartu. The sequence goes on along the minus strand of NC_053024.1, from coordinate 62,299,091 downwards.
AAATGAGTGAGTCCAAAGATCCATCAACATGGAGCTTCTTCATGCGTTTTATACCAATATGACTCAAATTGCAGTGCCACATTTGTGTGGTACTATCATTACTATCTTATACCTTTGGCATGAAAATGTGTATCACTACGATCGGGATGGTATTATTCAAATAAATAGAGTAACCATTATTCTCCTTAAATGAATAACCGTATCGCGATAGACATAATCTAATAATGTCTATGCTCAACGCAAACACCAAATAACAATTATTTAGGTTTATAGTCAAAAAAACAATTATTTAGGTTTTAATACCAATCTCGATGGTAGAGGGAGCGTACGATATTTGATCAACCTTGTAATACTTCCAACACATATCGTCATCTCACCTTTTAGCTAGTCTCCGTTTATTCTGTAGCCTTTTGTTTCGAGTTACTAACACTTAGCAACCGAACCGGTATCTAATACCCTGGTGCTACTAGTAAAGTACACATTATAATGCATATCCAATATACTTCTGTCGACCTTGCCAGCCTTCTCATCTACCAAGTTTCTAGGGTGGTTCTGCTTCAGTGATTGTTCCCCTTATTACAGAAGCACTTAGTCTCGGGCTTGGGTTCAACTTTGGGTTTCTTCACTAGAACAACAACTGATTTGTTGTTCCATGAAGTATCCCTTTCTTGCCCTTGCCCTTCTTGAAACTAGTGGTTTTACTAACCATCAATGATTGATGCTCCCTTTTGATTTCTAATTTCGCGGTGTCGCGAATAGCTCAAGGATCATATCTATCCCTGATATGTTATAGTTCATCACGAAGCTCTAGTAGTTTGGTGGCAGTGACTTTGGAGAACCATCACTATTTCATCTGGAAGATCAACTCCCACTTGATTCAAGCGATTGTTGTACTCAGACAATCTGAGCACAAGCTCAACAATTGAGCTTTTCTCCCTTAGTTTGTGGGCTAAGAAAATCGTCGGAGGTCTTATACCTCTTGACGTGGGCACGAGCCTGAAATCTCAATTTCAGCCCTCGAAACATCTCATATGTTTCGCGACGTTTCAAAACGTCTTCGGTGCCTCAACTCTAAACCGTTTAACTGAACTATCGCGTAGTTATCAAAATGTGTATGTCAGATGTTCGCAACATCCACAGACGACGTTCGAGGTTCAGCACACTGAGCGGTGCATTAAGGACATAAGCCTTCTATGAAGCAATGAGGACAATCCTCAGTTTACGGACCTAGTCCGCATAATTGCTACTATCAACTTTCAACTAAATTTTCTCTAGGAACATATCTAAACAGTAGAACTAAAGCGCGAGCTATGACATAATTTGCAAAATCCTTTTGACTATGTTCAGGATAAACAAGTTCATCTTATGAACTCCCACTCAGATAGACATCCCTCTAGTCATCTAAGTGATTACATGATCCGAGTCAACTAGGCCGTGTCCGATCATCACGTGAGACGGACTAGTCAACATCGGTGAACATCTTCATGTTGATCGTATCTACCATACGACTCATGCTCGACCTTTCGGTCTTCTGTGTTCCGAGGCCATGTTTGTACATGCTAGGCTCGTCAAGTCAACCTAAGTGTTTGCATGTGTAAATCTGTCTTACACCCGTTGTATGTGAACGTTGGAATCTATCACACCCGATCATCACGTGGTGCTTCAAAACGACGAACTTTCGCAATGGTGCACAGTTAGGGGGAACACTTTCTTGAAATTTTAATGAGGGATCATCTTATTTACTACCGTCGTTCTAAGTAAATAAGATGCAAAAACATGATAAACATCACATGCAATCAAAAAGTGACATGATATGGCCAATATCATTTTGCTCCTTTTGATCTCCATCTTCGGGGCTCCATGATCATCGTTGTCACCGGCATGACACCATGATCTCCATCATCGTGTCTTCCTGAAGTTGTCTTGCCAACTATTACTTCTACTACTACAGCTAACGGTTAGCAATAAAGTAAAGTAATTACATGACGTTTATATTGACACGCAGGTCATAAATAAATAAAGACAACTCCTATGGCTCCTGCCGGTTGTCATACTCATCGACATGCAAGTCGTGATCCCTATTACAAGAACATGATCAATCTCATACATCACATATCATTCATCACATTCTTCTTGGCCATATCACATCACATAGCATACCCTACAAAAACAAGTTAGACGTCCTCTAATTGTTGTTTGCATGTTTTACGTGGCTGCTATGGGTTTCTAGCAAGAACGTTTCTTACCTACGCAAAAACCACAACGTGATATGCCAATTGCTATTTACCCTTCATAAGGACCATTTTCATCGAATCCGATCCGACTAAAGTGGGAGAGACAGACACCCGCTAGCCACCTTATGCAACTAGTGCATGTCAGTCGGTGGAACCAGTCTCACGTAAGAGTACGTGTAAGGTCGGTCCGGGCCGCATCATCCCACAATGCCGCCGAATCAAGATTGGACTAGTAACGGTAAGCATATTGAACAAAATCAATGCCCACAACTACTTTGTGTTCTACTCGTGCATAGAAACTACGCATAGACCTAGCTCATGATGCCACTGTTGGGGAACGTAGCAGAAATTCAAAATTTTCCTACGTGTCACCAAGATCTATCTATGGAGAAACCAGCAACGAGGGGAAGGAGAGTGCATCTACATACCCTTGTAGATCGCTAAGCGGAAGCGTTCAAGAGAACGGGGTTGAAGGAGTCGTACTCGTCGTGATCCAAATCACCGATGATCCTAGTGCCGAACAGACGGCACCTCCGTGGTTCAACACACGTACAGCCCGGTGACGTCTCCCATGCCTTGATCCAGCAAGGAGAGAGGTAGAGGTTGAGGAAGACTCCATCTAGCAGCAGCACAACGGCGTGGTGGTGGTGGAGGAGCGTGGTACTCCAGCAGGGCTTCGCCAAGCATCGCAAGAGACGAGGAGGGAGAGGGGTAGGGCTGCGCCAAGAAGGAGAGGAACTCGTGTGTCTTGGGCAGCCCAAACCTCAAGTATATATAGGGGGAGGGGAGGGGCTGCGCCCCCACCTAGGGTTCCCTCCCTAGGGGTGGCGGCAGCCCCCAGATCCCATCTGGGTGGCGGCCAGGTGGAGGGGGAGGAGGCGCACCAGGGGCATGGGCCCTAAGGCCCATCTGCCCTTAGGGTTTGCCCCCCCTCCTCCCCTTAGGCGCCTTGGGCCCTTGTGGAGGGGGGGGCGCACCAGCCCACCTGGGGCTGGTCCCCTTCCACACTTGGCCCATGCAGCACTCCGGGGCTTGTGGCCCCACTTGGTGGACCCCCGGGACCCTCGCGGTGGTCCCGGTACGTTACCGATAAAACCCGAAACTTTTCCGGTGACCAAAACAGGACTTCCCATATATAAATCTTTACCTCCGGACCATTCCGGAACTCCTCGTGACGTCCGGGATCTCATCCGGGACTCCGAACAACATTCAGTAACCACGTATATCTATGTCCTATAACCCTAGCGTCATCGAACCTTAAGTGTGTAGACCCTACGGGTTCGGGAACCATGCAGACATGACCGAGATCACTCTCCGGTCAATAACCAACAGCGGAATCTCGATACCCATGTTGGCTCCCACATGTTCCACGATGATCTCATCGGATAAACCACGATGTCAAGGACTTAATCAATCCTGTATACAATTCCCTTTGTCTAGCGGTACGATACTTGCCCGAGATTCGATCGTCGGTATCCCGATACCTTGTTCAATCTCGTTACCGGCAAGTCTCTTTACTCGTTCCGTAACACATCATCCCGTGATCAACTCCTTGATCACATCGTGCACATTATGATGATGTCCTACCGAGTGGGCCCAGAGATACCTCTCCGTTTACACGGAGTGACAAATCCCAGTCTCGATTCGTGCCAACCCAACAGACACTTTCGGAGATACCCGTAGTGCACCTTTATAGCCACCCAGTTACGTTGTGACGTTTGGCACACCCAAAGCACTCCTACGTTATCCGGGAGTTGCACAATCTCATGGTCTAAGGAAATGATACTTGACATTAGAAAAGCTTTAGCATGCGAACTACATGATCTTGTGCTATGCTTAGGATTGGGTCTTGTCCATCAGATCATTCTTCTAATGATGTGATCCCGTTATCAATGACATCCAATGTCCATGGTCAGGAAACCGTAACCATCTATTGATCAACGAGCTAGTCAACTAGAGGCTTACTAGGGACATGGTGTTGTCTATGTATCCACACATGTATCTGAGTTTCCTATCAATAGAATTCTAGCATGGATAATAAACGATTATCATGAACAAGGAAAAATAATAACAACCAATTTATTATTGCCTCTAGGGCATATTTCCAACATGCACCAGCCAACCTGGGGCTGGTCCCCTCCCACACTTGGCCCATGCAGCCCTCCGGGGCTTGTGGCCCCACTTGGTGGACCCCCGGGACCCTCCCGGTGGTCCCGGTACGTTACCGATAAAACCCGAAACTTTTTCGGTGACCAAAACAGGACTTCCCATATATAAATCTTTACCTCCAGACCATTCCGGAACTCCTCGTGACGTCCGGGATCTCATCCGGGACTCCGAACAACATTCGGTAACCACGTATATCTATTCCTTATAACCCTAGCGTCATCGAACCTTAAGTGTGTAGACCCTACGGGTTCGGGAACCATGCATACATGACCGAGACGTCCTCTGGTCAATAACCAACAGCGGGATCTGGATACCCATGTTGGTTCCCACATGTTCCACGATGATCTCATCGGATGAACCACGATGTCAAGGACTTAATCAATCCCGTATACAATTCCCTTTGTCTAGCGGTATGATACTTGCCCGAGATTCGATCGTCGGTATCCCGATACCTTGTTCAATCTCGTTACCGGCAAATCTCTTTACTCGTTCCGTAACACATCATCCCGTGATCAACTCCTTGGTCACATTGTGCACATTATGATGATGTCCTACCGAGTGGGCCCAGAGATACCTCTCCGTTTACACGGAGTGACAAATCCCAGTCTCGATTCGTGCCAACCCAACAGACACTTTCGGAGATACCTGTAATGTAGCTTTACAGCCACCCAGTTACGTTGTGACGTTTGGCACACCCAAAGCACTCCTACGGTATCTGGGAGTTGCACAATCTCACGGTCTAAAGAAATGATACTTGACATTAGAAAAGTTTTAGCATACGAACTACACGATCTTGTGCTATGCTTAGGATTGGGTCTTGTTCATCACATCATTCTTCTAATGATGTGATCCCGTTATCAATGACATCCAATGTCCATGGTCAGGAAACCGTAACCATCTATTGATCAACAAGCTAGTCAACTAGAGGCTTACTAGGGACATGGTGTTGTCTATGTATCCACACATGTATCTGAGTTTCCTATCAATACAATTCTAGCATGGATAATAAACGATTATCATGAACAAGGAAATATAATAATAACTAATTTATTATTGCCTCTAGGGCATATTTCCAACAGGAATCGTCCCAGTAAGGAAGTTGTGTGATAGGTTGAGCCCATGTAACAAAACAAGTTCCCCAATATCTTTAGGAATGCTACCATGGAATGCATTGTCCGAGACATCAATGAATACAAGGGTTGTGAATATTTTAGTAAACATGATAGTTGAACCTTTGTACGTGAGAACGGTGGCAAACTGATATACTTGTTGTGCACCAAACTCATATTGCATCACTGATGTCTCATTAGCGGTTGCCACTGCCATTGACTTCAATTGCACGAACCATTCATTGGTCAATCTCCCAGAGAAGTTGTTGGAGGCCAAATCCAAAATTCGTATACTTGGAAATCCACAAGTGTTGTTACCTTTAGGTACAGAAGATGCCACTGGACCAAAAAACTTGTTGAGTTTTATCACGAGGACTTGAAGTCTAGGAACAACAGCTATCCAACATGGAAACAAATCATTAATCTGGTTGTTCCCCACATCAAGGACCTCCAAGTATTTGCAATAAGCTAGAGATCTAGGAAAATCTCCTTCAATCCGATTGCCACTAAAATCTAGTGCCTCCAATGCGCAACTTTCATTGATTTTGCGTGGCAATTTTCCGTGAAGCTGATTTTCTTTTAGATTTAAAACTTTTAATGTATAGGTGTCCTCCAGCAGGCAAGAGGGGATTGGACCACTGAGGTTATTGTAAGATAGATCAAGAATTTCTAGGTTTGTACCACAAAAGGCTGGAGTAATCTTTCCTGATAGGAGGTTTCTCGATGCCTTGAATACAACAGTTTGTCCAAGTTGAGTAGAAATATTAGATGGCATGGATGAGAAATGGTTGCTTGAGTAATCAAGTATATCTCCAGAGTTTTGGGGAATAGGTATTTGTCCCTCAAACATGTTAAAGCTGAGATCCAAGGCATGTATATGAAAAGGAAGAAAGGTCTCATAGCCAACATTATTAAATTTGTTGTGTGACAAATTTAGAAAGAAAAGGTCCAAACCTGTCCATTGCTCCCATGCCCACTGAGGTATGGCCCCATGAATTTGGTTATGTGAAAGGTCAAGCCCCTCAATCCAATGTAAATGCCTCAAGACATTAGGGAACTTTGATATGTTACAAGATGCTAACCTTAAGTACATTATGTTGGGGAAGAAGGATGCCAACGAAGAATTATATTCCCCATCTATCAGAATTAGTTTATTGTTTGATAGATCCAACTCAACTAGGTGTGGTAGTTTCGAGAACGAACCAAGTTGCACTTTGCCAATGAAATTATTGGAATGAAGTTGAAGAGTTTCTAATTGAGTTGAGTTCAAAATGTGTGGAGGTATTTTGCCTGAAAAATTACAGTCATACAATGCCAATTTTCTTGGTTTGATCAAAACACCAATAGAAGATGGAATTGGCCCATATAAGCCACAATGAGAAATTTCAAGAACATCTAAGGAGGTTAAGTTTGTGATCCATGATGGTAATAGTCCTATTAATCTTAAACCAGAGACTTGCAATGAAACCAAGGTTCTAAGATGACCGATTGTTCATGGTAGCTTTCCAGCAAAACCATGACTACCAAGGCCTAACCTCTTCAAAGATTTGAGATTACTAATGGAACTTGGTATATCACCAGAAAAATTGGTGTTACCGACAAGCAAATTCTCAAGATTACTATGAGCTGGAAATTTTGGCAGATTACCAGAAATCCTAAAATTATAGTGCAAATCGATAGTCACTAATTTCTTGTGTTGAAAGATTTCCGGAGGAACCCATCCACCAATATCGTTATAGCTAAGCTGGAGAACAATCAAGGAGGAGAAGTTAGCAAAGAACAGTGGAAATGGACCAGCTAAATGATTGTGTCCCAAGTCAATGACACGTATGAAGTGCAAACATGAGAGCGATCCACAAATAGCGCTAGAGAGCTTGCAATATGGCATGCTAAGAACACGGAGATTTGGAGTGTACCTGGCTAGAGCAGTGCACCACTCTTCTCCTTCACTAGACAAGTCAACGAAACTAAGGTGGAGCTCCCTCAAGTTCCCAAGGTTCGCAACTAAGGTTGTTAAGTTTGATAGTAGGAGTTGCCCTGGGTTACTTGAATCAACGTGAAACCAGTAGCCATAGCCGAGCAGCTCAAAAAATTCGAAACGGAATGAGAGATCAAGAGAGACCAAGTTGGTGAGGTCGCCGATGCTGTGTGGCACCTGGCCTGAGAAGTTGGAGGTGGAGAGGTTGAGGTGGGTGAGCATGGTGAGCCGCTCAAACCCAACGAAAGGCATCTCAGACATGTGAAAGTCGTTCCCACCCAGGTTGAGATTCCTGAGGGTGGTTAGCTCGAAAACTGCAGGATCAAGGCTGCGGCTCTCCAATCCGCAGTCACCCAAGTCAAGCGACGTGACGTGGCTGGTGGAGGCATGGCAGCCGATACCTTCCCAGCGGCAGCAGTCCGTGCCGGCCTTCCATGAACGGAAGGCGATGTAGGAGTGATTGCTAGCGGAGAAGGACCTTTTCAGCCGGAGCAACGCCAACGCCTGGTCCGGCAGACACTCCGGCAAGGCCGTGGTGTGATTGGCGAACGTACTTGCCGAAAGGAGAAGAGAGTTCACGGCCACGAGCTGGAGTTGTAGGAGTAGGAGCAGGAGCAGCAAAAGGAATGGCTTGGGACAGGCCATCATTGATTGTGGAGGAAATGTGTGTGCAAAGGATCACACGCCTCAACTACAAGATTGTGGAGGAATGGCTTGGTGAGCGTGGCTGCACCTCTTTATATGCACACACGCATGGATGATGTGTTTAGCAAAGCTTGGACCAGTTTATTGGATCGTGCACTACACGGTAAGGATGGCATCAACGACCCGTCCGCGCGCACATATTAGCCGCACACGCCGTTATCATGGTGCGTGCCACACAGCACTACGCCATTGGCGTTCCAGTCACGAGCAACGACTCAAGGTCTTCAGTCAATGTTCAGCTGGAGTCGCTCAAAGGGAATACGTGGACTGTATTTTCTCTCAGATGAGCTATCTGCCAGGTGTTGGTTTTATATGGTTGGCATATAATGCTTGGATCAGTGATCACATTGCACTACCAGTAGATTTTTTTTTTGAAAAAGAGGATACCCTGCATTAGAACGATGCATGCAATCATATATTATTAAAAATGCAAAATCTAGCAGTCAAACATCATCAACCTAAAAATAAAGGAAAAAACAAACACGAAGGCCGAATACCTCGCGCCAGTGACCCCTATATAGCCACTAACCCTATAATACAAGACACGACATAAACGAAAAATACACAACTCTTAGGCTACGCCTTCAAGAAGGAATCACCGCACGTGCGCCCATGATGGTGAGTCCACCACAAAGTTGAACTCCGGATTCTCATCCCCAAAGTCAAGTTTCAATCCACCACCTTCAGTAAGGACACGACAAAGTAGGTGTTTTTGTTTGTTTGTTTTCTTTATGTTTTCCCCTTGCTTTTTTTTCTTCTGGTTTCAAGAAGAAACCATGTAAATTGTTGTTTTTAATGTGAAATGCTTTTTAAAAATTGTGAAAGTTTTTCAAAATAATATTCAAATCTTTTTTGAAATATTAACATTTTCAAAACTATAAGTTTTTTTGAAATTTGTAAACATTATTGGAGTTTGGCGAATATTTTCTAGAAAAGAAAATGAAAACAATAAACCAAGAAAGAAAACAGTAAAAACCTCCAGTAAACAAACAACAGAAGAAAAACCAGACCGAAGAAGGTTCCCAAAACAGGGATTTCTGTAGTACTCTCTTCGATCCAAAATAAATATCATGATTTTAGTTTAATTTTTTTGCGGGTAATTTTTTTTAGTTCAAATTAGTAGTACTTTGTTAGCTTTACAATGTACTTTGTTAATATTTATTTGAAGAGAAGCTTAAATCGAAAGGATCTAACTATAAACGTACGAACACACACAGATGTAAACCAGATTCAAATAGATTCATCGAAGACAAATACCGACCGAATCCAGCGGGATCCGTTGACGCACCATTGGGACGAGAGTTACGTGAAGAAAACCTTATTCCATCAGCAAAAAGTTGTTGCCGCCACCTCACCTTTCTAAATGGGATGCAATCACACAAACTCTAAACGAACAAAAAAAACACCTAAAAACACCATATGTTTCAACAATATCAATTTCTTCAACAGTTCTATTGTTTTCTCAACATAGACAATGCGCCCTTGCGTTCTAGTACTAGTAGCAACGGTAAAACACGTACGCACGCACACGTTCAACAGTACGATGCAATTCTTCGGCGATTTATTACACAAAAGGTAGGGCACGCTTCCTACAGTGTTTCACGGAACCACGAATACGTACTAGTGCACGCGGAGCAGAACATCGTCAAACTGAAGGCCAATGCAAACTAACCAGTGTGTACGGTGCACGGCGCCAAGTAGTATCATCGATCGATCTTGAGTCAGTCAGTCGTCCTTGTTGTGCTGGAGCCTGAGCGCGAAGGCGTGGAGCGAGAGGAGCACCTTCCTGAGCCGCTCCCTGGTCACGGCGTCGATGAGGTTGCCCTCGCCGTCGAACTTGGGCGGGTCCGCGAACGCCCTGATGTGGAGCTCCGGCTTGTTGATGAAGTGGAGGTCGAGGAAGACCCCGATCTGGCGGAGGTGGAGCGACGCCCTGGCCCCGCCGAAGTCGCCGCCCGCGCACACGATCGCCGCCGCCCTGTCCGCCCAGCAGTTGTTGCCCCTGGACGCCCAGTCCAGCGCGTTCTTCAGGGACGCCGTGACGGAGTAGTTGTACTCGGGCGAGGCGAAGAGGAAGCAGTCGGCGGCGCGGACCCTCTCGCGGAGCGCCTCGACGGCCGGCGGGAAGCCCTCGCCGCCGTCGGTCTCCAGGTCCGGGTTGGCCATGGGCAGGCCCGAGATGTCCACGTGGTCGATGCGCAGCCCCGGGATGGACTCCTCGCACAGCTCCTCGGCTAGATAGGTCATGCAAATTCAGTTGCACTCAACAGTGCAAAATAACCAAGGGAGCTAAGCAACTATATAATGGTGATTGGTGATGGATTGTGCGTACCGGCGCGGATGAGGCCGCGGTGCCACGAGTCCTTGCGGAGGGAGCCGCAGAAGGCCGCCACGCGGAGGGTGGGCTTCGCCGCCGTCGACACCGTCACGGAATCCATGATTCTTCCTCGGTCCTGGGTCGCCGTGACACTGAGTCCCTCGGCCGAGAGTGGAGTAGCTTTGAGTACTGATCGATGTGGAGCTCAGCTCAGGTGCTTGATGTCTTGTCCCGGAGGAGACGGAATAAATAGATGACTCGTTGGTCTCAGCCAGGTCATCGTGAACGTCAGACGTTGGATAAATTTTACTAACCCAAATTAAGAAGAGTATCCGCACTGCACTACTAGTGGTGGAGCGTCATCGATGGCATCATACTTGCGATCATTAGCAGCCTAATTAATCTAATGACAATATACTATAATCAGCTGATACGCGCGACATACTCCCTCCATTCCATAATGTAGTGCTTCCTCTATCCCCGTGCTTCAACTTTGACCATAAATTTAACTACCAAGACCGATTGCGGCGGAAGCAAAAATTATATCAGTGAATTCGTATTCGAAAGAAGTTTTCAATTATATAATTTTTTCTCTCGCCGCAGTTGGTCTTGTTGGTTAAATTTATGGTTAAAGTTAGACCTCGAAAAACGCGGGCGTACTATATTTTAAAATAAAGAAAGTATTATATTGTCAACCACCGCTAGATATAAAGTACACTTGAACGTGACATCCACAGCAGCAGCCTGCACCAGAGGAGTACTCAGACATCATCGATGGCGTCAAATCGCCTCGATAAAAACAAATCTCGCCTCGCAATCGATCATGGGCTTCGTGAGGCCGTGAGCGTGTGCAGGAAATAATCGCCCAAAGTCTAGCGCTGACGACCGAGGGAGCTTGGCGCTTCAGGCGCCAGCTCGCAGCAAGCATGTGATATCGATGTGAATCAGCAGCTTTTTGAAGTATGTGGTATCATCCTCAAAGGTAGGGACACAAACAAAGAAGCTCATAGCTCGGTTAGAATTTTAGTTTCTCTTAACCAGGGTCGCCACTTGCGACTAGGCTATCCACATGACCCTTTTTGTATTCCTTTGAACTTTCTAGTTAATCAATAAATTGTCCTTCACCCCTCAAAAAAATAAAAAGAAGGAAGCGAGCTAGTCTATCCCTCCTCTCTCTTTTTTTTCCGAGAATGGTCGACCACTCCTCCCTTCCTTCGCTGGCCGTCGCTCGCTCCTTTCCTTCGTTCACGCAATGAACGTCGTACAATTGCTTCACTATCCAGCGTTCAAAACAGTAACCAATTGACTAAGAAAAATAAACAATGATCTAAAAAAATACTATTTTGAAAGAAGTTCATGAATTTGAAAAAGCCCATAATTTTTAAAAAAGTTCACAGATTGAAAAACTTACATGGATTTGGAACAGTTCATAGATTTCATGAAACTGAAAAAAAAGTTCAGTGATTTTGAGAAAAAGTTCACCGAATTTCAAAAGAAGTTCATTGATTTTGAAAAAAATCACAGATAACAAAGTTTGTGAATTTAAAAACTGTTCACGAATTTGAGGAGATCATGATTTTAAAAATTAACAAACCTTTACAAATAAATAGAAAGAGAAAAGAAAACCGGCCAAACACAAAAAAACAGCTTAACGTTGGTTAGTATTGTATTTGAAGAATGAAGAATGTAAGTAGCAACAGGGAGGTTGTCCAGTTGGTTGGCGCGCTTGAGGCGGCCCTACAAGCGCAGAGTTCAAATCACATCCGTTGCACATTTTTAGAAAGGTTTTACAGAAAAAAAAATGTAGATGGGTCGGCGAATATAGAAAAGCATAGGTTTGGGGGGGGGGGTGATACGTCTCCGTCGTATCTACTTTTTCAAACACTTTTGCCCTTATTTTAGACTCTAACTTGCATGATTTGAATGGAACTAATTCGGATTGACGCTGTTTTCAGCAGAATTGCCATGGTGTTATTTTTGTGCAGAAATAAAAGTTCTCGAAATAACTTGAAAATCAACGGAGATTATTTTTGGAATATATAAAAAATACTGGAAGAAGAATTCACGTCAGGGGGCCCATACCCTGTCCACGAGGGTGGGGGCGCGCCTACCCACCTGGGCGCGCCCCCTGCCTCGTGGGTCCCCTGACGCTCCACCGCCCTCAACTCCAACTTCATATATTCGTGTTTGGGGAGAAAACAATCAGAGAGAATGATTTATCGCGTTTTACGATACGGAGTCGCCGCCAAGCCTAAACTCTCTCGGGAGGGCTGATCTGGAGTCCGTTCAGGGCTCCGGAGATGGGAATCCGTCGCCATCGTCATCATCAACCGTCCTCCATCATCAATTCCATGATGCTCACCGCCGTGCGTGAGTAATTCCATCGTAGGCTTGCTGTAAGGTGATGGGTTGGATGAGATTTATCATGTAATCGAGTTAGTTTTGTTAGGGTTTGATCCCTAGTATTCACTATGTTCTGAGAGTTATGTTACTATGACTTTGTTATGCTTAATGCTTGTCACTAGGGCCCGAGTGCCATGATTTCAGATCTGAACCTATTATGTTTTCATGAATATATGTGAGTTCTTCATCCTATCTTGCAAGTCTATAGTCACCTACTATGTGTTATGATCCGGCAACTCCGAAGTGACAATAATGGGACCACTCCCAGTGATGACCGTAGTTTGGGGAGTTCATGTATTCACTATGTGTTAATGCTTTGGTCCGGTACTCTATTAAAAGGAGGCCTTAATATCCCTTAGTTTCCAATAAGGCCCCACTGCCACGGGAGGATAGGAAAAAAGATGCCACGCAAGTTCTTTTCCATAAGCACGTATGACTATATTCGGAATACATGCCTACACATTGATGAATTGGAGCTAGTTCTATGTCACCCTATGTTATAACTGTTGCATGAATAATTGCATCCGACATAATTCTCCATCACCGATCCATTGCCTACGAGCTTTTCATATATTGTTCTTCGCTTATTTACTTTTCTGTTATTACTGTTACAATCACCATAAAACAAAAAATATTACTTTTGCTATCGTTACCACTATTATCATATTACCTTGCTACTAAACACTTTACTGTAGATATTAAGTTTTCAGGTGTGGTTGAATTGACAACTTAGCTGCTAATACTTGAGAATATTCGTTGGCTCCTCTTGTATTGAATCAATAAATTTGGGTTGAATACTCTACTCTCGAAAACTATTGCGATCCCCTATGCTTGTGGGTTATCAAGACTATTTTCTGGCACCGTTACCGGAGAGCATAGCTCTATTCTTTGAGTCACTTGGGATTTATATCCGCTGATCATTATGAAGAATTTGAAAGATCAAAGAACTAAGATTTTTCCCTCAACTACGAGGGGAGGTAAGGAACTGCCATCTATAGCTCTGCACTTGATTCACCTTCTATTATGAGTAAACTTGCAACACCTACACATGTTATTGATTCTGATAGGTCGCATGTTATTGATGATGCCACTTCTGCTTTGCATGATACTTATGATGAAACTACTTCTATGCTTGATACTACTGTGCCACTAGGTGAATTTCTTGATGAACAACATGCTAGGGTTAGAGAGAATGAAATTATTGAAACTGATAATATTGATGAAAGTGATGATGAAGATTCTCCTCCTAGATATGAATTGCCTGTTGTTCCTGAGGGTTATATTATGGATGAAGAAACTGGTAGAGATTTCTGAGCTTGCAATGATAGAAGTGATCTTCAGAAACTATTAGTCAAGCTGAAAGAAAATTCTCTGAATGCTAGAATGAGATATGATCCTGCTTATGCTACTTCACATATCTTTATTACTGATAAGGATTATGATTTCTCAGTTGATCCTGATATAATTACTTTGGTTGAATCTGATCCTTTCTATGGCTATGAATCTGAAACTGTTGTGGCACATCTTACTAAATTAAATGATATAGCTACCCTGTTCACTAATGATGAGAAAACTCGCTACTATTATATCCTTAAATTATTTCCGTTCTCATTAAAGGGTGATGCTAAGATATGGTTTAATTCTCTTGATCCTGGTTGTGTGCGTAGTCCCTAGGATATGATTTACTACTTCTCTGCTAAATATTTCTCCGCTCATAAGAAACAAGATGCTTTAAGGGAATATATAATTTTGTGCAAATTGAAGAAGAGAGTCTCCCATAAGCTTGGGGAGGTGCTACCTCTTGAGCACTACGTTGGATTTCCTTAAAGAGGAAAGGATGATGCAACAAAGTAGCGTAAGTATTTCCCTCAGTTTTTGAGAACCAAGGTATCAATCCAGTAGGAGGCTACGCGCGAGTCCCTCGTACCTACACAAAGCAAATAAATCCTCGCAACCAATGCGATAAGGGGTTGTCAATCCCTTCACGGTCACTTACGAGAGTGAGATCTGATAAGATAATGTTTTTGGTATTTTTGTGACAAAGATGCAAAGTAAAATAAAAGTAAAGTAACAAGCAAAGGAAATAACTAAGTATTGGAATATTAATATGATAAAGATAGACCCGGGGGCCATAGGTTTCACTAGTGGCTTCTCTCAGGAGCATAAGTATTTTACGGTGGGTGAACGAATTACTGTTGAGCAATTGACAGAATTGAGCATAGCTATGAGAATATCTAGGTATGATCATGTATATAGGCATCACGTCCAAGACAAGTAGACCGACTCCTGCCTGCATCTACTACTATTACTCCACTCATCGACCGCTATCCAGCATGCATCTAGAGTATTAAGTTCATGAAAACAGAGTAACGCCTTAAGCAAGATGACTTAATGTAGAGGGATAAATTCATGCAATATGATAAAAACCCCATCTTGTTATCCTCGATGGCAACAATACAATACGTGCCTTGCCGCCCCTACTGTCACTGGGAAAGGACACCGCAAGATTGACCCAAAGCTAAGCACTTCTCCCATTGCAAGAAAGATCAATCTAGTAGGCCAAACCAAACTGATAATTCGAAGAGACTTGCAAAGATAACCAATCATACATAAAAGAATTCAGAGAAGATTCAAATATTGTTCATAGATAATCTTGATCATAAACCCACAATTCATCGGTCTCAACAAACACACCGCAAAAAGAAGATTACATCGAATAGATCTCCACAAGAGAGGGGGGAGAACATTATATTGAGATCCAAAAAGAGAGAAGAAGCCATCTAGCTAATAACTATGGACCCGAAGGTCTGAGGTAAACTACTCACACTTCATCGGAGGGGCTATGGTGTTGATGTAGAAGCCCTCCGTGATGGATGCCCCCTCCGGCGGAGCTCCGGAACAAGTCCCAAGATGGGATCTCATGGATACAGAAAGTTACGGCGGTGGAATTAGGGTTTTGGCTCTGTCTCTGATCGTTTGGGGGTACGTAGTTATATATAGGAGGAAGGAGTACGTCGGTGGGCCAACAGGGGGCCCACGGGGGTGGAGGGCGCGCTTGGGGGGGTAGGCGTGTCCCCCTACCTCGTGGCCTCCTCCTTTATTTCTTGACATAGGGTCCAAGTATCCTGGATCATGTTCGGTGAGAAAATCACGTTCCCGAAGGTTTCATTCCGTTTGGACTCCGTTTGATATTCCTTTTTTTCGAAACTCTAAAATAGGCAAAAACAACAATTCTAGGCTGGGCCTCCGGTTAATAGGTTAGTCCCAAAAATAATATAAAAATGGATAATAAAGCCCAATAATGTCCAAAACAGTAGATAATATAGCATGGAGCAATAAAAAATTATAGATACGTTGGAGACGTATCAAGCATCCCCAAGCTTAATTTCTGCTCGTCCTCGAGTAGGTAAATGATAAAAACAGAATTTTTGATGCGAAGTGCTACTTGGCATAGTTTTAATGTAATTCTTCTTAATTGTGGTATGAATGTTCAGATCCGAAAGATTCAAGATAAAATTTCATATTGATATAAAAATAATAATACTTCAAGCATACTAACTAAGCAATTATGTCTTCTCAAAATAACATGGCCATAGAAAGTTCATCCCTACAAAATCATATAGTTTAGTCATGCTCCATTTTCGTCACACAAAAATGCTCTCATCATGCACAACCCCGATGACAAACCAAGCAATTGTTTCATACTTTAGTAGTCTCAAACCTATAAACTTTTACGCAATATATGAGCGCGAGCCATGGACATAGCACTATGGGTGGAATAGAATATGATGATGGGGGTTATGTGGAGAAGATAAAAAGGAGAAAGTCTCACATCAACGAGGCTAATCAATGGGCTATGGAGATGCCCATCGATTGATGTTAATGCAAGGAGTAGGGATTGCCATGCAACGGATACAGTAGAGCTATAAATGTATGAAAGCTCAACAAAAGAAACTAAGTGGGTGTGCATCCAACTTGCTTGCTCATGAAGACCTAGGGCACTTGAGGAGGCCCATTGAGGGAGTCCTGGATTATGGGGTGTTCGGATAGCCGGACTATACCTTCAGCCGGACTCCTGGCCTATGAAGATACAAGATTGAGGACTTCGTCCCGTGTCTGGAAGGGACTTTCCTTGGCGTGGAAGGCAAGCTTGGAGATACAGATATGTAGATCTCCTACCATTGTAACCGACTCTGTGTAACCCTAGCCCTCCCCGATGTCTATATAAACCGGAGAGTTTTAGTCCGTAGCACGAACAACAATCATACCATAGGCTAGCTTCTAGGGTTTAGCCTCTCTGATCTCGTGGTAGATCTACTCTTGTACTACCCATATCATCAATATTAATCAAGCAGGACGTAGGGTTTTACCTCCATCAAGAGGGCCTGAACCTGGGTAAAACATCGTGTCCCCTGCCTCCTGTTACCATCCGACCTAGACGCACAGTTCGGGACCACTTACTCGAGATCCGCCGGTTTTGACACCGACATTGGTGCTTTTATTCAGAGTTCCTATGTGTCGTCGCTTTTAGGCCCGATGGCTTCTCCGATCATCAACAGCGATGCGATTCAGGGTGAGACTTTTCTCCCCGGACAGATCTTCGTATTCGGCGGCTTTGCACTGCGGGCCAATTCTCTTGGTCATCTGGAGCAAAAGCTACGCCCCTGGCCATCAGGTCAGATTTGGAAGTTTGAACTACACGGCCGACATCCGCGGAGACTTGATCTTCGATGGATTCGAGCCACAGCCGAGCGCGCCGCACTGTCACGATGGGCACGATTTAGCTCTGGCGCCGAACAGTGCCCTGGAGGCCGCACCTGTGTCCGTTCCGACCCCAAGCTCTTAGCCGATCACACCAACCAAGGATGGGTGGTTAGATACCGCCTCGGGGGCTGCAATCTCTATGGCGATCGAGCCGAACACCAGCCCTATTCTCTGCGAAGCCTGTGACTCCAAGGAGCCAGACTCCTCTTCGGACTCCGAGCCCTCCGCACCCCGACCGATCGAACCCGATTGGGTGCCGATCATGGAGTTCACCGCCGCAGATATCTTTCAGCACTCGCCCTTCGGCGATATTCTGAATTCACTAAAGTCTCTCTCTTTGTCAGGAGAGCCCTGGCCGGACTATGGTCGGCAAGGTTGGGATGCGGATGATGAAGAAATTCAAAGCCCACCCACCACCCACTTCGTAGCCACTGTCGATGATTTAACCGACATGCTCGACTTCGACTCCGAAGATATCGACGTATGGACGCCGATGCAGGAGACAATCAAGAACCAGCGCCTATAGGGCACTGGAAAGCCACCTCGTCGTATGATATATACATGATGGACACCCCAAAAGAAGGCAATGGCGATGGAACAACGGAGGATGACCCCTCCAAGAAGCAGCCTAAGCGCCGGCGTCAGCGGCGCCGCTCTAAATCCCGCTAAAATAAAAATGGTGATTCCGGCACGGGGGATAATAACACCCCGGACAGTGCCGAAGACAACCACCTCCAGCAAGATTTAGCACAGGAGGATAGAGAAGCCAGCCCTCATGAGAGAGCGGCAGACAGAGAGGTTGATGACGATAATTATATGCCTCCCTCCGAAGATGAGGCAAGCCTCGACGACGACGAATTTGTCATGCTGGAGGATCCCGTCGAACAAGAGCGTTTCAAACGCAGGCTTATGGCCATGGCGAGCAGCCTCAAGAAAAAACAGCAACAACTTAGAGCTGATCAGGATTTGCTAGCCGACAGATGGACTGAAGTCCTTGCGGCCAAAGAGTATGAACTCGAACGCCCCTCCAAGAGCTACCCAAAGTGCAGGTTGCTACCCCAATTAGAGGAGGAAGCACTTAAACCTACATCACCAGCGCATGATGCGGCCGACCGGCCACCCCGTGGCCGCGACAGAGAGGCCTCTCGGCCCTCCACTCAAGTCGCACCCCGGCGCCGCTCAAAAACTACCAAGGCATGGGAAAATGCGCCAGACCTGCGAGACATATTGGAGGACAAGGCAAGGCAAACAAGATCGATCTACGGATCACGTGGGCGCCCCACGGCACGAGACGGTACTCGTCACACCGGATATAGTAAATCTGGTCGGGACGAACATAGTAGACAAAGCTCGTTTGAGCTGTGTCGTGATATAGCCCAGTACAGAGGCGCCGCACACCCACTATGCTTCACAGATGAAGTAATGGATCATCAAATCTCCGAGGGTTTCAAACCCGTGAACATCGAATCATATGATGGCACAACAGATCCTGCGGTATGGATCGAGGACTATCTTCTTCATATCCACATGGCCCGCGGTGATGACTTACACGCCATCAAATACCACCCACTCAAGCTTAAAGGACCACCTCGACATTGGCTTAACAGCTTGCCAGCAGAATCAATTGGTTGTTGTGAGGATCTGGAAGCCGCATTCCTCGACAATTTTCAGGGCACTTATGTGCGACCACCAGACGCCGATGACCTAAGCCACATAATTCAGCAGCCAGAGGAAATCGGTCAGACAATTCTGGACACGGTTCCTAACAAAAAAAATCAAATCGTCGACTGTCCGGACGCAGAGGCCCTAACAACCTTCAAGCATAACATCCGCGACGAGTGGCTTGCACGGCAGCTAGGATAGGAAAAGCCGAAATCTATGGCAGCCCTCACGATACTTATGACCCGCTTTTGCGTGGGAGAAGACAGCTGGCTAGCTCGCAACAATAACATGACCAAGAGCCCTGGTAATTCGGATACCAAGGACAGCAGTGGCAGGTCGCGTCGCAACAAGTAAAAGCGCCGCATTAACGGCGACAATGCTGAGGATACGGCAGTTAATGCCGGATTCAAAGGCTCTAAACCCGGTCAACGGAAAAAGCCATTCAAAATGTCGGGGATATACCCCGCGGTATGACCCGACCGGATATATGACCTGGCTAGGACTTGGCGTTTCATTGCTGGAGGATTGGCGACTTACGAGTCTGGCGGTTCACTGGTTTGACAACTCACGAGCTTGGCGACTCACCTGAAACCTGGCTGGAGCTTGGCGACTCACTGGCGATCCGCCCGGACATGGCGGTTTACATATAACCCGCCTGGACATTGCGACTCACTAGAGACCCGGCGGGCGGATCAGACGGACGACAAGCCCAAGGCCCAGCAGGCCGGCTTATACTCTGGTGGGCCGGCTTAAGAGGAAAGGGATGACAAATATTTCCTTTACGAGGAAGCAAGACCCGGACTTGTATTCAACTTGTAAGAAAGGATAGAGTAGTCCTAGTCCTACTAGGACTCCACATGTAACCCGCCCCTTCAACATATATAAGGAGGGGCAGGGCTCCTCAAAGTGGGACAAGCAACAAGAAACAATATCTAGGGCTAGACACCAAGAGGAGAGCCGGCTTACGGCGACTTCCTCATAATCATAATGAGACCTAGCCACAAACATCATGTAGGGTTATTACCGGATGATGTTTCCCGGGGCCCGAAACTGTCTAAATCCTCGTCTTGTGTGTTGCATCTCTCGATTCCGCTCAACCCCTTCAAGCTACCACATAGATGCGTTGGCCTCGCGACTAAGTCCTTATACTAGGACATCTGCCGTGCCAATTCCACGACAGTTGACGCCCACCGTGGGGCTTGCGCACGGTGGTGTTGAGTTTTCTTGGAGGGCACTATCTCAGAGATCAAGAAGTTTGTAATTCGTCGGATGGAGAAGAAATCGGCAAATTCATTGTTTTGATGATCATATCGGCGATAAAAACTTTTCGAGCCGGCAGTACAGGATTTGAGAGATGTTATGTATGTTGATGCTGCAGTTGCGCGATGACCAGGATAGGATCCACTACGCGTGGACGTCGCTCAAGGTTGCGGTGTCTTTACTATTCCGCCGAGATATCTACCAAGCACCTTCATCGGTTGCTGAGATCGATTGGATTTTCCACTGCAGCACGATCATACTACAGCAGTACACCGAGGCCGACTCAAACTTCAACTGCGCTGTTGTCAAATCTAGCCGCCGTGTCCGATTCGCCGGATCGTTTTTTGCTGCTCTACGTACAGCTGTCCAAATACGAGATCAACCTAGCACACGCACAGGAATCAAGGGGCTAAGTGCTAATCAATGCAAAAAAACAAAACCTGATGGATTTCCTATATCCTGCACGTAAAAAGACATCAACTAGTACAGCTATGTACTTTGAGGAAGGATTTAATAGTCAGCTTATACGTGTAGCCTGATGGACGTGAGCCGCCGTCTCTGTATAGCCTGATGGACGTGAGCCGCCGTCTTCGTTGACCCGATTTGCTTCGCAGGTCCTCATCCGAGTGGCCACGCTGAACTGGCTATAGTCACGCTTCTCCAACGCGCCGTTGTCGCGGCCGCACTTCGTCGACCCGCCGGAGCATCCTCGTTACAGTTTCCGAGCCGCCCGCTGATGAGCCGCCGTTGTCTCCTATGCTGAGCCGCCACGGCTCCTCCTCGTGCTGCGCTAAGCCACCTTCGCTGTCGAGCTTCAAGTCAGCCCTGCCGTCTCTGTCACTGGCGTGTCTGCCGCCTCTCCAAGTTACTTTCGCCATTGCGACACGAGCTGCTTCTGCAGGTCTTCCTACGCCGAGTCACCGGATTACCTCACTCCTGCGGCCCTAATTTAAATGATGGCTCCGCTCTGAGCCGACCCCCGCCGGGTGCTTCTCTGTCCACTCCGAGCCGCCCGCTCCAAACCGGCTTGTCGCCTATATTACGGCTGCCTGTGAGCCTTGTCCGACCCGGAAGGAGTGGGGATGGGTTTGGCTGGCATCCTCGACCACGACCCGGAAGAAGAAGGAAAATCCGCCTTGATTCCTTCGTCTCCACTCTAAGCCGCCGTCGAGCGCGGGCCTCCGGCGCCGCGTTGAGCCACCTCTGATGTATTGAAGCCGTCAGGGACGCGTTGAGCCGCGCTGTGAGATCGTCTATCGTTCACAAACATCAGGTGATATCCATCTAAATTTATTTTATTAAACATATAGTTTTCATAAAAAAAATCACTTTAGTCTGTATATTTTTATGTGCAGCAAAGGAGGTGTCATGTTGTGCCTATGAAGCGTACGTCAGCACCATCACGCACCGGCGTCTGCGCCCGCTTACTGATGGAGCAGGTGTGCGCAAGTCGCCGTCCGTGTAGCTTAATCTACGTCAACCCGCTGGAGCCGCGTTGAGCCGCCCTTACCGCTTTGAGCCGCTGGGGTTATATTAAGTCGCTGGTCTACTTGAGCCGCCGGAATTATATTAAGTCGCTGGTCTGCCTGAGCCACCTCTGTCGTGATAAACGGATCATCCGTTGTCCAAACAAATCAGGCAATTATTTATAACAAAAAGTGATATTATACCGCGGAGGTGGAGGCACGCCAAGCATAGGTGGTCGTCGTTACTCAACGGGCTTCCGCACCGGCTTACAATGCCGTGGCCGTCTCTCGCGACCGCACTGGCTTACAACGCTGTGGCCGTCTCTCGTGACCGCACCGGTTTATGACGCCGCGACCGACTCTCCCGTCCACACCGGTTTAAAAAACGCCACGGCCGGCAAATCTGTCAGCACCCGCGGCCGACTCGGTCGTGATTGATTTCAGTTTCACCATGGTGATCATCAACTCCACGGTGATAATTACTGACCTGACGCATCAGGTGAAATCCATACAGCATATTTTTATATATTATATATTGCTTTCTTTAAAAGAGAAATTACTCCAATTTGCAAGTTGTCCCATGCAAGATTCAAACCGGTCTATATCACGGATAATTATGAAGAATCTCAAGCCAACTCCTCAAGTCGCCTTGAGACTCGGGGGCTACGATGACATGACTTAGCAAATATCGTGAGATTTAAGATCCCGGGTCATTGGAGGGAAGATAACCCGGTGCTGGAGGCTACCGCCATATTGGTGAAAAATTTAAAGGCCGTTAGAAAATTTCCGGCTCACAATAATGCTTCGGTTTACAAATCCGGCTCAAGGTAAACCTGTCTCCCACAAAGCTTTGAAGCTGTCAAATCCGGTTTGAAATTCCGGTTTCAAAAAGAATTCATCTCTCGCAAGTTCGAGTTCTCAGAAAAATTAAAAAGGTTGCCAAAGAGAACTTGCTGCCATGATGCACGGTTCAAACATGGGTATCCTGCCTTACGGCTTATCTTATTATGGTCACTTGGGGGCTTCCTGCTCATCGAGCATAGCTGTCGGTACCCTCTTGATCGGTGCAATACTAATATATGGTCACTTGGGGGCTTCCTGTTCAAACATAGGTCGTATTCGAACCAAAGAGAACATAGCTGTCGATACCCTTTTGATTGGCAAACTGCCGAAACCTATTTGGGGGCTTCTTGATCGTATCCGAATCATAGCTCAACCCCTTTAGGAATCGACGTGGATCGTATTCGAATCAGCGTCGTTAAACAACTCTCAAGGTCATTTGGGGGCTTCCTGTTCAAACATAGGTCGTATTCGAACCAAAGAGAACATAGCTGTCGATACATTCTTGATCGGCATCGCCAAAGCCACTGGGGGCTATATGATCGTATTCGAATCTTAGCTTAACCCATTTGGAACGCTTTACTGATCGTATCCGAATCAGAAGCCTCAAAAAGTTTTATTCCGTCTCTGGTAAAGTTTATTGCAGCCACAATTACTTAACTTGAGACCTTTTTAGGATTATATCTCAAATATATATATAAGTGTTTTAGGCTTAACCCGGCTTGACTTTTGACTATAAGTCGCCAGTTTATGACAATCATCATCTATGTGGAAGCATTGGCTTCTAAGGATTGGGTTATCACCCTTACTGCACAGGTTATGTAAGCCGGCAGTACAAATTCAATATCACAGTAGTTATATGTGAGATATTATGACCCGCCCTAGTTTTAACGCTAAGTCGCCAGGGCATATGTTGTTTAAACTCTCTGCAGGATTTGCAGAAATATGACATGTAAATGATTAAGTTCAAACTCATTACCAAAGTTGATGCTTCAAAATGATTATCCGTTCTGGATTTTTCTCAAAAGGCTATAAGCCGCCGAGTCATGAAAATTCCGGTTTACAATGAAGGCGTATTGAATCGCCATCGGCCAAGAGCCGCCGGGTATTTAAACTCCGGATTTACTTGTCAACAGATAAGGTATTTGAATTCTTTAAAATAGCCAACATGGCTGGATTTTCAATGATGATATTGAATGACTGAGGTTTTCATACCGGATTATTTTATTCAAATTTTGAATAGCCAACATGGCTGGATTTCTATTATGATTATCAATAACCAGTATTATGATTGAGGTTTTCAAAGTCGCTTTAGCGCCACAACTATTATCTTTATCAATGGGCATGATTTATTTTACAATGGAGGAAATAGTCCCGAGACGCTGCAGGCTTACGACCCGGCACTTGGGGGCTACATTATTCAAGTTGAGGTTACATCAAATATGCAAGTCTCATGTCGCTGCAAGCATGCACCATGACACTTGGGGGCTAATGCAAAGTCATTTTTATTGGCCTTATTGAAGACCCGACTCATCCCATTGTAATGAGCCGGCCCTTGGGGGCTACCAATTGCTCCTGTTATAATTCAAAATACACAGGCCTTATTCCATTATATATTGAAGGATCCACTGCTCAGTTGGTAAAGCATAAAGCTCTTAACCTTGTGGACGTGGGTTCAAACCCCAGGATGGGGGTTACATCATATGATATTATTTTCAACGAAAAGTCCCAGCTTAGTATTATCTTACTAAGCCGGCCCTTGGGGGCTACACGTTACTGCTCAAATTTACATCATCATATTTACAAAGTCCCTGCTCATTATTACATAATGACCCGACACTTGGGGGCTAATGCATATTGCTCTTTGCTTAAGACAATTCTAGGATGACCCGGCTACACTACTATGACTATAGCCGACTCATGGGGGCTACACAACTGGATTTCATTTAAAGCCATGGTGATAAATCCCGGCTTATTCATGCTGATTAAACCGGCCCTTGGGGGCTACATGTATTATGGATATAAGGGAGAAATATCTTCAAATTTTCAGTTTGAGTAAATTAGATTGACCCGGTGTCTGCAAAAATCATAAACCGGCGTCGGCGACAATTATGACTCGGCATCATCTATTTATAACCCGGCAATTTTGGTAATCATAAATCGGCAAGATCTACATCTTTAAGCCGGCTGAATATCATTTGAATATTTCAAGACCAATATTTTTGTCAAATCAGAGCATTGAAGGCCGACTCAAATGGATTATTTCTTATAATATTTCTTTACAAGAGCCAATATCAGCAAATGGTTTATTAAGTTGGCTTATTGACCCGGATTTTCTAGGAGAAAATGACAAGGACTTAACGAGGATCAAGTGCCGGCTCAGAAGATCCTTCGGCCCGGCGTATAATCTATCAAAGTTGGTCTTGTTTTGTAGGATAAGTTTACCATGGATAAATCCAAGCTAAACTAGGGGCTAATGTCGGGGATATACCCCGCGGTATGACCCGACCGGATATATGACCTGGCTAGGACTTGGCGTTTCATTGCTGGAGGATTGGCGACTTACGAGTCTGGCGGTTCACTGGTTTGACAACTCACGAGCTTGGCGACTCACCAGAAACCTGGCTGGAGCATGGCGACTCACTGGCGATCCGCCCGGACATGGCGGTTTACATGTAACCCGCCTGGACATTGTGACTCACTGGAGACCCGGCGGGCGGATCAGACGGACGACAAGGCCCAAGGCCCAGCAGGCCGGCTTATACTCTGGTGGGCCGGCTTAAGAGGAAAGGGATGACGAATATTTCCTTTACGAGGAAGCAATACCCGGACTTGTATTCAACTTGTAAGAAAGGATAGAGTAGTCCTAGTCCTACTAGGACTCCACATGTAACCCGCCCCTTTAACATATATAAGGAGGGGCAGGGCTCCTCAAAGAGGGACAAGCAACAAGAAACAATATCTAGGGCTAGACACCAAGAGGAGAGCCGGCTTACGGCGACTTCCTCATAATCATAATGAGACCTAGCCACAAACAGCATGTAGGGTTATTACCGGATGATGTTTCCCGGGGCCCGAATCTGTCTAAATCCTCGTCTTGTGTGTTGCATCTCTCGATTCTGCTCAACCCCTTCAAGCTACCACATAGATGCGTTGGCCTCGCGACTAAGTCCTTATACTAGGACATCTGCCGTGACAATTCCATGACACAAAAGAAATACTCCGGGCACGTCCAGTTTGGACCGAATACTCGACCGCTCATGCCAGATACATGGCACCCCCGAAAAACCAGCCAATCACACCAACAGGGATTGTTGGGTGTTCAAGCAGGCAGGCAAGTTAAATGCCGAAAGCAGAGACAAGGGGCTGCATAGCGATGACGAGGAGGAGCCCTGACCGCCGAACAATAGTGGACAGAAAGGTTTTCCCCCACAAGTGCGGACGGTGAACATGATGTACGCAACCCACATACTCAAGAGGGAGCGGAAGCGTGTGCTAAGGGACATATACGCGATGGAGCCAGTCGCCCCAAAGTTCAACCCATGGTCTTCCTACCTGATCACTTTTGATCGAAGGGACCACCCCACTAGCATCCGTCATGGGGGATTCGCCGCATTGGTTCTAGACCCAATTATTGACGGATTTCACCTCACTAGAGTCCTTATGGACGGCGACAATAGCCTGAACCTGCTTTATCAGGATACAGTGCGGAAAATGGGCATCGATCCCTCGAGGATTAAACCCACCAGAACGACCTTTAAAGGCGTCATACCAGGTGTAGAAGCCAACTGTACAGGCTCAGTTACACTTGAAGTGGTCTTCGGATCTCCAGATAATTTCCGAAGCGAGGAGTTAATCTTCGACATAGTCCCGTTCCGCAGTGGCTATCACGCACTGCTCGGGTGAACCGCATTTGCCAAGTTCAATGCGGTGCCGCACTAAGCATACCTCAAGCTCAAGATGCCAGGCCCTCGAGGCGTCATCACGGTCAATGGAAACACCAAACGCTCTCTCCGAACGGAGGAGCATACGGCGGCTATCGCAGCGGAAGTACAAAGCAGCCTCTCAAGGCAATTCTCCAGTCCGGCCATTAAACGTCCGGACACCGTCAAGCGCGCCGGAAGTAACCTACAACAAGACCGCCTGGCATGTTCCGAGCAAGCGTAGCAATGCGTCCCCAACCCTAGCCCTCGCGAACTTGCGAAACCAGTGCCGCGCGTACATAACTACGCTCTGGAAATACCATGGGCACAGGGGGAGGGGCACCATCACGGCACGCCCGAAACACGGCTTAAACCGCACTAGGGGCTGCCGATTTCTTAAATTTTCTCTTATTTCCAGGACTCCATTCTTCGGAAGGCTTGTCCGATGGTACAATTGCCGCACAAACGATACAACCAGGGAAGCAGAAAGCTACGCCGCACTACGGAACTCTAAGGTGGTCTCTATAACAAGTAGTATACCTGTTTCGCATAACATTCCGCAGCTCGCCCCTGGAAAGGACATATTTGATAGTCCCATCTTTTGCTTATCGCACTATTTGTATCGTTCTGCTTTTGATCACAGCTTTTTTAAATAAACAATGTATAGCTTCCGTCTATTATCGCATTGCCTCTTTTTTACGAATATATGTTCATTAATGACATGTTGCATCCGTACACTTTGGTACGGCCAATACTCCAGGGGCTTAAGTACCCCACAACATGGTGTGAGAAGTCCGCACACTTTCACAAGTGCGGCACCCTGAACTTATAGCATTATATGCATCGGCTCCGAATCATGTCTTGGGTCAATAGTTGGGTTTGCCTGGCTCCTATGTTTTGGTACCTTACGTTCCGTCATATCGGCTAAGGTAGCACTAGGAGAACTACTGTGATTGTGCCCCAGTTGAGCTGGGCTAAGCACCTCAGTAGAGAAAGCTAAAACTGACCGTGATGATGAGGCGAGAGCTGGTCGCTGTTCGAGAGGTTTTCAAGTCCCTAAAGACTTATGCCGCTTAGAGCGAGGAGTCGGCTCTGTCCGGCCAAGGCGTGGATAGCGCCCCGAACTCGGTCTTCCGAACACTAGGGGCTTCGCCAAAATTTAAAATTATAGAATTCTATGGCTAAGTGAGAGTGTTCAAGCATTATAGTCCGATTGCCTTGTTCGTTGTGTTGAGCGCCTCCCTCGAAGGACACAAGAATGGGAAAAAGAGTGCTCATGTTTATCCCGAACACCCCAGCACTCGTGCCATGGGGGCAGAAGCCGACGACTTGCCATCTCTCAAATTTGATAAACGGCCGCACAGAAGGTAATATTTTAAATTCAAAAAGCATTGCTTAGTGCACATGAACAAGTTTTCAGCGCACAGGACAAAACGAGCGAGTTCACTGAAAAATTACATTCATGGAACATTCATCCGCCACAAGGCGGGCACCCTTCAGAACGCCCTCATAATACATCTCGGGCTTGCAATGCTCCTTGCCCGGCGGCGGCCCGTCCTTCACAAGCTTCTTAGCATCCAGCTTGCCCCAGTGCACCTTCGCACGGGCAAGCGCCCTACGGGCACCCTCGATGCATATGGAGCGCTTGATGACTTCGAGCCTTGGACAGGCCTCCACCAGCCACCTCACCAGCCCGAAGTAGCTCCCAGGCATGGCCTCTCCAGGCCACAGCCGGACTATGAGGCCCTTCATGGCCTGTTCGGCCACCTTATGGAGCTCGACCAGCTGTTTCAGCTGGTTGCTTAAGGGCACCGGGTGTTCGGCCTCAGCATACTGAGACCAGAACACCTTCTCCGTCGAGCTTCCCTCCTCGGCTCGATAGAAGGCGGCGGCATCCGACACGCTTCGAGGCAAGTCTGCGAATGCTCCTGGAGAGCTCCGGATTCGGGTAAGTGACAAATAATTCACCTTTACGTGCTTGCTTTGCATAAAGAATGCCTTACCCGCGGCTATCTTTTTTATTGCCTCAACCTCCTGGAGGGCCTTCTGGGCTTCGGCCTTGGAAGACTTGGCATCTTCAATGGCCGCCGCGAGCTCAGACTCTCGCGTCTTCGAGTCAAGATCCAAACTCTCATGTTTTTTCATGAGAGCCCAGAGCTCTTGCCGCACCTCGCCAACCTGCGTCTCATGCTTCTCCCTCTTTTTGGCCTCGGACAACGCTTGCTTAAGGGTTGCCACCTCAGTTGTGGCCCCTACAATAGCCGCGTTAATCCTGCCACTTTTTGCAATTGCACCTTTCACATATTTCAATAAGGTATTTCTTACCTTCCTTCTCCTCAAGTTGCTGCTTGGCTAGGCCGACCTCTTGCTCGGACCGCTCGAGGTTCTGCTTCAGCGTATCCACCTCCGCAGTCAGTGCGGCGGAGGCCAGCAGCGAAGCCTGCATACGCATATTGACTCGATTATGTTAGACTCCTGCGATTATTAGATCCTCTATTCGGCTTTTCTTTTCGAACGCTGAACAGAGCATCAGGGGCTACTGTCTATGCGGTAATATTTTTACATATTCTTTACTTACCTCAAAGCCTATTAGAAGGCTGGCACAGGCTTCAGTCAGTCCGCTCTTGGCGGACCAAACCTTCTGGATCACCACACTCATGATAGTGCGGTGCTCCTCGTCGATGGAGGCACCATTAAGCGTCTCCAGCAAATTGTCCAGTGCCTCCGGTTGGACGGAGGTCATTGGCTCGGTAGACTTGCTCCTCTTGGAAGGAGGCTGCCTATCGGAGTCCGGAACCGTTGAAGGTTCCGGCGCGGTGTCCGGCTCAAGGCCGGACTTGGAGCCCTTGGGGGTTCTATCCCCTTTACGCTTGGAGTCTGGGAGGTTGCCTTGCGGCGCCTCCAGGACCACCTCCTCCTGGCTTGGAACCTGTTGGGACGCCACCTCGGCGCCGTCCGTAGGGTGTGGGGAGGAAGCCGTCGGAAGCGAATTCACATCCGACGATTCCAGAGAGCCGCTCGACGACTCGTCGAGCCCGGCCTTGGGCGGACTGCACAATCATGTTCAACGTAAGGAAAAGCTGCGCAATGGGGGAATACTATGGATCACTCTGGTATCCGGATACTTACGATTTCGCCAAGCGCTTGGCCCTGTGCGGCCACTCCTCTTCGCCATCGTCGGTGTTGGTGGAGTAGTCCGGAGGAGGGTTCTTCCCCCTCTTGGACCCTTCGGCCTCCCCGGTTGGGGCGGCCTTCCTTTTCTTCCCCCCCCCCGCTGGGGGGGGGGGGGATAGGTCTCTTCTTCCCCCTCCTCGTCTTCATGGGAGGAGTGCGCCTTGGAGTCTTCGGATGGTGAATTCGACACCTCCTGGTGCCGGGCACTCTTTCGAGTCCCCGTGGCCTTCTTCTTGGCCTTCTTCTCCGGCACCACGTAGGGTGCCGGAACCAGTAGCTTCGCCAGGCGACCGTCCGCTGGGCCTTCGGGCAAAGGAGCCAGACAGTTGATCTGTCCAGACGTCTCTTGCCAATCCTGTCAAAGGTAAGGGAACTTAGATCCTGCATAGAGTCAAACTATGAAAAACTAATACCTTGTAAAAGGTGAAGACAGCTTACCGCACGAGCGTGACGCTGCGTGCTGAATCCGCGATCCTCGGTAGTGGATGCGGGGGCCTCGGTGCCCTTGAAAAGCACCTTCCAGGCATCTTCGTACGTCGTGTCAAAGAGCCTGCTCAGAGCTTGGTGCCACGCCGGGTCAAACTCCCACAGGTTGAAAGCCCGTTGTTGACACGGGAGGATCCGACGGATGAGCATAACCTGGACTACGTTGACAAGTTTGAGATTCCTATCCACCAGGGTTTGGACGCATGTTTGGAGTCCGATCAGCTCTCCTTTTTTACCCCACGACAGGCCCGTCTCTTTCCAGGAGGCGATCCGCGTAGGGGGTCCGGATCGGAACTCGGGGGCTGCGACCCATTCAGGGTCGCGCGGCTCGGTGATGTAAAACCACCCCGACCGCCACCCCTTTAGGGATTCCACGAAGGAGCCCTCGAACCATAGGACGTTGGGCATCTTGCCCACCATGGCACCTCCGCACTCCGCTTGGGTGCCGCGCACCACCTTCGGCTTGACATTGAAAGTCTTGAGTCATAGGCCTAAATGGGGGCGGATGCGGAAGAAGGCCTCGCACACGACGATAAACGCCGAGATGTTGAGGACAAAATTCGGGGCTAGATCGTGGAAATCCAGGCCATAGTAGAACATGAGCCCCCGGACAAATGGGTGGAGAGGGAAGCCCAGTCCGCGGAGGAAATGGGGGAGGAACACCACCCTCTCATGGGGCCTAGGGGTGGGGATGAGCTGCCCCTCTTCGGGAAGCCGGTGCGCAATGTCGTTAGACAAGTATCCGGCCTTCCTCAGTCTTTTGATGTGTCCCTCCGTGACGGAGGAGACCATCCACTTGACTCCTGCTCCGGACATGGCTGGAGAAGGTTGAGGTGGGGTGTGCGGACTTGGGCGCTGGAGCTCGAGTGCGCGGAAATGGATAGGCAAAGGAGGAAGAAGGCGTGGATGAAAAGGTGGATCCTTATCCCCTTATATGGGCAGACGCGACTATGCGCCCCCACCAGCCTAGTAAAACTCGCTTATCTCCCAAGCGCCGCAGTCAATGGCGTGGTTGGGTTACCCACACCCGTATTGATGAGAATCCCGGAATAAGGGGACACGATCTCTGCTTTAACAAGACGTGCCAAGGAAGCTGCCTCGCTAAACATGCTGAGGTGGGACAATAAAACGATTCGAATAAAGACTTGGCCGTGGTGTGATATCACGCTACGGAATACGTCAGCAGATTAGATTTGTGTAAATGTTATTCTCTCTATGGCAATATGTGGAAACTTATTTTGCAGAGCCGGACACTACCTTTGTGTTCAAAATCTTCTATGAAGTACTTGGAGGAGGAACCCGCCTTGCAATGCCGAAGACAATCTGTGCGTCGGACTTGTCGTCATTGTAGCCTGGTTCAGGGGCTAGTGAGGGAATCCATGATTAGGGGGTGTCCGGATAGCCGGACTATACCTTCGGCCGGTCCTGGACTATGAAGATACAAGATTGAAGACTTCGTCCCGTGTCCGTAAGGGACTTTCCTTGGCGTGGAAGGCAAGCTTGGCGATACGGTTATGTAGATCTCCTACCATTGTAACCGACTCTGTGTAACACTAGCCCTCCCCGGTGTCTATATAAACCGGAGAGTTTTAGTCCGTAGGACAAACAACAATCATACCATAGGCTAGCTTCTAGGGTTTAGCCTCTCTGATCTCGTGGTAGATCTACTCTTGTACTACCCATATCATCAATATTAATCAAGCAGGACGTAGGGTTTTATCTCCATCAAGAGGGCCCGAACCTGGGTAAAACATCGTGTCCCCTGCCTCCTGTTACCATTCGACCTAGACGCACAGTTCGGAACCCCCTACCCGAGATCCGCCGGTTTTGACACCGACACCCATTATTGGAATATACAAGCCAAGTTCTATAATGAAAAATTCCCACTAGTATATGAAAGTGACAAAACAAAAGACTCTCTATCATGAAGATTATGGTGCTACTTTGAAGCACAAGTGTGGCAAAGGATAGTAACATTGTCCCTTCTCTCTTTTTCTCTCACTTTTTGGGCCTTCTCCTTTTTTATGGCATTTCTCTTTTTTTTTAATTCCTCACTTGGGACAATACTCTAGAAAATGATGATCATCACACTTCTATTTATTTACAACTCAATGATTACAACTTGATGCTAGAACAAAAGATGACTCTATATGAATGCCTCCGGCGGTGTACCGGGATATGCAATGAACCAACAGTGACATGTATGAAAGAATTATGAATGGTGGCTTTGCCACAAATACTATGTCAACTACATGATCATGCTAAGCAATATGACAATGATGAATGTGTCATGATAAACGGAATGGTGGAAAGTTGCATGGCAATATATCTCGGAATGGCTATGGAAATGCCATAATAGGTAAGTATGGTGGCTGTTTTGAGGAAGATATAAGGAGGTTTATGTGTGAAAGAGCGTATCATATCACGGGGTTTGGATGCACCGGCGAAGTTTGCACCAACTCTCAATGTGAGAAAGGGCAATGCACGGTACCGAAGAGGCTAGCAATGATGGAAGGGTGAGAGTGCGTATAATCCATGGACTCAACATTAGTCATAAAGAACTCACATACTTATTGCAAAAATCTAAAAGTAATCAAAAACCAAGCACTACGCGCATGCTCCTAGGGGGATAGATTGGTAGGAAAAGACCATCTGTAACACCCTCGATGCGACTATAGCTCCCACGTGTCGAGGCACGACTTAGAGACATAATCGCATTGAAGGCATATGTCGCAAGTTAGGCAATCTTCACAACATCCCATGTAATATGAATAATAAAGGGGAGAACATAGTTGGCTTACACTCGCCACGTCAATCAAGAACATAAATAACATTACATCATTCAAAACACTCATGGCCCGACTACGGTGCCAAAATAGAAGAGAACCCAACATGCGACACGGTCCCAATCACCCCCAACCGGGCACCACTACTGATCATCGGGAAAGGAAACGTAGTAACGCTGAGAGTCCTCGTCGAATCCCACTTGAGCTCGTACTCGTCACCTGGAGCGGAATCACCTGGACCTGCATCTGGAGTTATAGTATCTGTGAGCCACAGGGACTCAGCAATCTCGCACCCTCGCGATCAAGACTATTTAAGCTTATAGGAATGGCAAGGTAAAATATGAGTGGAGCTGCAGCAAGCGACTAGCAAGTATGGTGGCTAACTTATTCGCAAAAGAGAGAGCAAGAAGAGGAGGCAAAGCGCGAGCGAGAATCTAGAGGAACAACCTGCGCAAACATAACTCCAACACCGTGTCCACTTCCCGGACCCCGCCGAGAAGAGGCCATCACGGTAACCAACTCAGTTGATTCATTTTAATTAATTAAGGTTCAAGTTATCTACAACCGGACATTAACAATTTCCCATCTGCCCATAACCGCGGGCACGGATTTCGAAAGTTCAATCCCTGCAGGGGAGTCCCAACTTAGCCCATGACAAGCTCTCACGGTTAACGAAGGAATAGACCTCCTCCCAAGACGTTCCGATCAGACTCGGTATCTCGGTAACTCAAGACACTTCAACAGGTTAAAACAAGACCAGCAACACCGCCCGAATGTGCCGACAAATCCCGATCGGAGCTGCACATATCTCTTTCTCAGGGCACACTCAGATGAGACATCCTACGAGTAAAACCAACCCTCAAGTTGCCCCGAGGTGGCCCCGCAGTCTACTCGATCGGACCAACACTCAGAGGAGCACTGGCCCGGGGGGGGGGGGGGGTTAAAATAAGATGACCCTTGGGCTCCGGTAACCCAAGGGAAAAAGAGGCTAGGTGGCGAATGGTAAAACCAATGTTGGGTATTGCTGGAAAAGCTTTAATCAAGGCGAACTATCAAGGGGTTCCCATTATAACCCAACCGCGTAAGGAACGCAAAATCCGGGAACATAACACCGATATGACGGAAACTAAGGCGGCAGGAGTGGAACAAAACACTAGGCGAGAGGCCGAGCCTTCCATCCTTTACCAAGTATATAGATGCATTAAGATAACATAGCAATATAATGATATCCCAACAAGTAAATAAATGTTCCAACAAGGAACGCCTCCAATCTTCACCTGCAACTAGCAACGCTATAAGAGGGGCTGAGCAAAGCAGTAACATAGCCAATCAACGGTTTGCTAGGACAAGGTGGGTTAGAGGTTTGACATGGCAATTGGGAGGCTGACAAGCAAAATGTAGGCATCGTAGCATTGGCATAGCAAAAGAGCGAGCAAACTATCATAGCAAAGATAGTAGTGATTTCGAGGGTATGATCATCTTGCCTGCACAGTTGTCAGAGTTGACTGGATCCTCAAGAGCAAACTCAACGGGCTCCTCGTTAGCGAACTCATCTCCCGGCTCTACCCAAACAAGACAAACAAGCAACAAGGACACAATCAACCACGTGCAAGGATCAAGCGATATGATGCAATGATGATATGCTATGCGGGATGCGATGTGGGATGCCAAAATGCAAGATATGACAGGAAATGCATGAACCTGGCCTCAACTTGGAATTTCAAGGGTGCCACTGGAAAGATGAGATGAAATCGCTTGAAAACTATATAAAGAACGCCGGAATCGGAGTTACGGTTTGGAAATGGCAAGCGATTCAAAAATGACACCGGTCTGCGATTTACAGCAAGTAGGCATCTAAATGCAATGAAATGAACATGCTACAGCCACCAAACATGACAACAAAATACATGGCAGGGATGCACAAAAGATGCTTAACAAAAGACTAACACTGAGCCACGGCCAATTCATCCAATATGAGGTTCAAACAAGCATGGCAAAAACGCAAATGCAAAACAGATTCCAGACTTAGTGAAATTAACACTTGTCTGAAATTTCAGATCACGAAGCCCTCTTCGGAGCAGCAAAACAACATGATCCATGACCTGATTAAGACAAGTAAGAACATGGCATGGAGCTACTCAACAAGATTAATAAAATACCCAAAGTGACCTGGGGCCAAAAGGGTTCACAAAATATACTAACAGGCACACGAACATAGCTAAAACACAATCAGTTTTCAGACTTAGTGAAAACTGAGACATGCTGAAATATAACTCACGAAGGCATGTAAACGAGCTCGATGCACTCACTACGGTGCAAGTCATGGCAAGGCAAGCATACATCCATTAATAAGGCACAAAATTCTAGCTAGACATGGCAAGAACAATGGCATAGCATGCACGGATCAACTACAATAACATCGGCAAAATCGCAAACGAGTTGACGATCTGCCCAGATTCACAACGAAGCAAAAGTAGAGCTCGATTGACTCAAGCTAGGGTGCTCCATAATTGCAGACAAATGCATTGATGGATAGAGCATAACATGGTTAACAAAACTCCTTTACTGATCATCCTCAAAAGAGGGACGGATCACTAGGAAATAGCATGAACATATGGCATCATGAACTAAATAATCCCAGACTTGGTGAGAACTTCTAAGTCCCTGAAAACAGAGTTACCGGGTGCCTCACTTTGCAAGCTTGCACAAGTCACCACACACATCCTAAAAATGCATGGGTTGCACCTCTGGAAAGAAGACAAAATGCTTAACAAAACATATGAAGGACTCACAGGCATAGCATGCACACAATAATCATGGAAAAACGACAAAAGTCTAAGATGAACTAGCAGATCTGACAATTAACTCACGAAGCCTCCTTCTAACCGAATTTCGGGCATCAAGATGAACTCAAATGAAAATGATGCAATGGAATGAAATTATGTACTCATCGAGGCGAACATTTTGATATACTATAAGCCCAAAACGGAGCTACGGATGCGGAGATATCACAGGTCAAATTAGGCATAAAAATTAGGGTTTCTGAGGAAAAAGTCAACCGGAATTGCTCAGATCTAGATCCAGATCCGGCCGGAGTTACTGTTCACGCCGGAGTCGAGGTCGCCGGAGTCCGTGGCCACGGTGGCCGGAGTAGAGGACGACGGGGCGGCCGGATCCGAGGCGGCGTGGAGGCGGCGGGGCGGCGCCGGGCCGGGGCGGCGAGGAGGCGGCGAGGGGCGGCCGGCCGGGCGGCGGGGAGGCGGCGTGCGGCGGCGGAGAGGCAGCCCGCGGCGGCGCGGTGGTAGCTCCGGCCACCGGAGCAGGAAGGGACGGCGGCGCGGCGAGGAGAAGGAGCCGGGCGGCGGCGCACGAAGACCCGGGCCGCGGGGGCCTCCCGCGGGCTCGGGCGGGCCGGCGGCGGCGGCGGTGGCGCCTGCCACGTGTTGGCGCGCGAGTGGACTGAGGCGGCGGCGGCGGACGCGTCCGGCCGGGTCGGACAATGTCCGGCCGGCGCGAGGGATTTTTAGGGTTTCGTGGGGGGATGAGATCCGAAAAACGGGGGGGTCTATTTATAGGCATAAGTGGAGCTAGGAGGGTCCAAATGAGGTGCGGTTTTTGGCCATGCGATCGTGATCAAACGCTCTAGGTGATGGAGCAGAGTTTGGTGGGTTTTGGGCCAAATTGGAGGGGTGTTGGGCTGCAACACACACGAGGCCTTTTCGGTCCCTCGGTTAACCGTTGGAGTATCAAACGAAGTCCAATTGATACGAAACTTGACAGGCGGTCTACCGGTAGTAAACCAAGGCCGCTTGGCAAGTCGGTCCAATCCGGAAATGTTTAATCCCCACACACGAAAGAAAGCTAGAAATGACCACCGGAGGAGAACGAAGCGCCGGAATGCAAAACGGACAACGGGGAAAATGCTCGAATGCATGAGATGAACACGTATGCAAATGCAATGCACATGATGACATGATATGAGATGCATGAAAACGAAAACAACACACGGAGACAAAGACCCGAACCCGAGAAATAAATATAACTTAACGCCGGAAACGGCAAGAGTTGGATTACAAATTGGGAAAGTTATATCTGGGGCGTTACACCATCGCTCGTCCCCGACCGCCACTCATAAGGAGGAAAATCAAAGAACACCTCATGTTTCAAATTTGTTACATAACTTTACCATACATGCATGCTACGGGACTTGCAAACTTCAACACAAACATTTCTCAAATTCACAACCACTCAACTAGCACGACGTTGATATTAGTACCTCCATATCTCAAAATAATCATCAAGCATCAAACTTCTCTTAGTATTCAAAACACTCATAAGATATTTTTTTACTAATCTTGAATACCTAGCATATTAGGATTATTTAAGCAAATTACCATGCTATTTAAGACTCTCAAAATAATCTAAGTGAAGCATGAGAGATCAATAGTTTCTATAAAACAAATCCACCACCGTGCTCTAAAAGATATAAGTGAAGTACTAGAGCAAAACTTTATAACTCAAAAGATATAAGTGAAGCACATAGAGTATTCTAACAAATTCCAAATCATGTATGGCTCTCTCAAAAGGTGTGTACAGCAAGGATGATTGTGGTAAACTAAAAATCAAAGACTCAAATCATACAAGACGCTCCAAGAAAAACACATGTCATGTGGTGAATAAAAATATAGCTCCAAGTAAAGTTACCGATAGAAGTAGACGAAAGAGGGGATGCCTTTCGGGGCATCCCCAAGCTTTGGATTTTAGGTGTCCTTAGGTTATCTTGGGGGTGCCATGGGCATCCCCAAGATTAGGCTCTTGCCACTCCTTGTTACTTAATCCATCAAATCTTTACCCAAAACTTGAAAACTTCACAACACAAAACTTAAAGTAGAAAATCTCGTGAGCTCCGTTAGCGAAGGAAAACAAAAGACCACTTCAAGGTACTGTAATGAACTCATTATTTATTTATATTGGTGTTAAACCTATTGTATTCCAACTTCTCTATGGTTTATAAACTATTTTACTAGCCATAGATTCATCAAAATAAGCAAACAACACATGAAAAACAGAATCTATCAAAAACAGAACAGTCTGTAGTAATCTGTAGATAGCGCAAGATATGGAACCCCAAAAATTCTAAAATAAATTTCTGGACGTGAGGAATTTATATATTAATCATCTGCAAAAATAATTAACTAAATAACACTTTCCAAATAAAAATGGTAGCAATTCTCGTGAGCGCTAAAGTTTCTATTTTTTACAGCAAGATATCAAGACTTTCCCCAAGTCTTCCCAACGGTTCTACTTGGCACAAACACTAATTAAATACAAAAACACAACCAAAAAAGAGGCTAGGTAAATTATTTATTACTAAACAGGAGAAAAAATCAAGGAATAAAAATAAAATTGGGTTGCCTCCCAACAAGCGCTATCGTTTAACGCCCCTAGCTAGGCATAAAAAGGATAGATCTAGGTATTGCCATCTTTGGTTTTCAACTTTTTAGCGGAATCAAGATCGAATCCAGGAGGTTCTTTACATTTCCCTTCATATTCTGAAATTTTTAGATCTAAAGAATCCAACCGCTTATTGCAAAGAGTAATCAACAGTTTCATGCGGTGAATATTTCCGCTAACGCTCTTAAGAGGTTCAAGAGACTTCTGTAAAATCTTAGTAACTTCACAATTTTTTTCAAAAACTTGTGTCTCTTCCTGGGTAGGATGAGGCCCCTTTTGTTGACGTAGTGTTCCCACTATACCTTCTATAATTTCAAGCTCAATATGGGGATCAATTTCAATAAAATTGCCTTTGGCAACGCAATCCAAGAGTTGTCTATGAGACATATTTAATCCAACATACAAATTGCGAAGCAAAATTGTCAGGTTCACTTCAAAGGTACAATTACGATAAGACTCCATTATCCTCGACCAGGCATCTTTTAAGTTTCCTCCTTGTCTTTCTTTGAAGTGAAAGACTTCAAACTCAGGGGACAACGGAGTGGATAAGGGACTAGCCATAGAGACAAGCAAACGGAAAAGAGGTGAATAGAGAAAGAGAGGGAGGATAGAGAGAGAGAGAGGGTAAATAAAACGGCAAGGGTGAAGTGGGGGAGAGGAAAACGAGAGGCAAATGGCAAATAATGTAATGTGGGAGATAAGGGTTGTGATGGGTACTTGGTATGTTTGACTTTTGCGTAGACTCCTCGGCAACGGCGCCAGAAATCTTCTTGCTACCTCTTGAGCACTGCGTTGGATTTCCTTGAAGAGGAAAGGATGATGCAGCAAAGTAGCGTAAGTATTTCCCTCAGTTTTTGAGAACCAAGGTATCAATCCATTAGGAGGCTACACGTGAGTCCCTCGTACCTGCACAAAGCAAATAACTCCTCGCAACCAACGCGATATGGGGTTGTCAATCCCTTCACGGCCACTTACGAGAGTGAGATCTGATAGATATGATAAGATAATGTTTTTGGTATTTTTTTGATAAAGATGCAAAGTAAAATAAAAGCAAAGTAAAAAAGCAAAGGAAATAACTTATTGGAAGATTAATATGATGAAGATAGACCCGGGGGCCATAGGTTTCACTAGTAGCTTCTCTCAAGAGCATCTGTATTATACGGTGGGTGAATGAATTACTGTTGAGCAATTGACCGAATTGAGCATAGTTATGAGAATATCTAGGTATGGTCATGTATATAGGCATCACGTCCAAGACAAGTAGACCGACTCCTGCCTACATCTACTACTATTACTCCACTCATCGACCACTATCCAGCATGCATCTAGAGTATTAAGTCCATGAAAACAGAGTAACGCCTTAAGCAAGATGACATGATGTAGAGGGATAAATTCATGCAATATGATAAAAAAACCATCTTGTTATCCTCGATGGCAACAATACAATACGTGCCTTGCTGCCCCTACTGTCACTGGGAAAGGACACCGCAAG
Source organism: Triticum urartu (assembly GCF_003073215.2). Taxonomy (NCBI): domain Eukaryota; kingdom Viridiplantae; phylum Streptophyta; class Magnoliopsida; order Poales; family Poaceae; genus Triticum; species Triticum urartu. The sequence goes on along the minus strand of NC_053024.1, from coordinate 62,258,869 downwards.
ATTGAACCCAAAGCTAAGCACTTCTCCCATTGCAAGAAAGATCAATCTAGTAGGCCAAACCAAACTGATAATTCGAAGAGACTTGCAAAGATAACCAATCATACATAAAAGAATTCAGAGAATATTCAAATATTGTTCATAGATAATCTTGATCATAAACCCACAATTCATCGGTCTCAACAAACACACCGCAAAAAGAAGATTACATCGAATAGATCTCCACAAGAGAGGGGGAGAACATTGTATTGAGATCCAAAAAGAGAGAAGAAGCCATCTACCTAATAACTATGGACCCGAAGGTCTGAGGTAAACTACTCACACTTCATCAGAGGGGCTATGGTGTTGACGTAGAAGCCCTCCGTGATGGATGCCCCCTCCGGCGGAGGTCTAGAATAGGCCCCAAGATGGGATCTCGTGGATACAGAAAGTTACGGCGGTGGAATTAGGGTTTTGGCTCCATCTCTGATCGTTTCGGGGTACGTAGGTATATATAGGAGGAAGGCGTACGTCGGTGGAGCAACAGGGGGCCCACGAGGGTGGAGGGTGCGCCTGGGGGGGGGGTAGGCGCGCCCCCTACCTCGTGGTCTCCTTTATTTCTTGACGTAGGGTCCAAGTCTCCTGGATCATGTTCGGTGAGAAAATCACGTTCCCGAAGGTTTCATTCCGTTTGGACTCCGTTTGATATTCCTTTTCTTCGAAACCCTAAAATAGGCAAATAACAGCAATTCTGGGCTGGGCCTCCGGTTAATAGGTTAGTCCCAAAAATAATATAAAAGTGGATAATAAAGCCCAATAATGTCCAAAACAGTAGATAATATAGCATGGAGCAATCAAAAATTATAGATACGTTGGAGATGTATTAGGAGGCTTCTCCAATTACTTAATGCTTTGCCTGATCAGAGATTACTTGGATAGTTGTGCTTTCAGAGAAATACTTGATATCTTTAATAATGGACTAACCGATGCTTTCAGAGATTACCTGGATAGTTGTGCTGGTTGTGTTTTCAGGGAAAGAACTGTTGATCAAGCCGAATTGCTATTGAATAATATGTTGACTAATGAAAATAATTGGACACTTCCTGAACCAACTCCTAAGCCAACTCCGAAGAAAAGGGGTATTCTATTTCTCACTTCTGAAGATATGCAAGAGGAAAAGAAATCTATGAAAGAAAAAGGTATAAAAGCTGAAGATGTTAAGAATTTAACTCTCGTTGAAGAAATACATGGTCTTAATTCATCACCTATTGAAGAAACACACGGTCTTGATAACCCGACACAGGTAGTAAAGGTAAACTCTCTCTATAGATATGATAAAGCTGAAATCCCTCCTGCTAAGTTTGCTAGCCAATGTTTGGATGAATTTGATAACATTATGGTTAAGCAAGAAGATTTTAATGCTTATTTTGGTAGACAACTGAAACGAAATGCTTATATGATTGAACACTTGGGTGATTATATGGCTAATGTTAAAGGTGAACTTAAACTTATTAGTAAACATGCTTCTATGGTTACCACTCAAGTAGAACAAGTACTTAAAGCTCAGAATGATTTGCTCAATGAATTGAATAGTAAGAATAATGGCTTTGCTGTTAGAATTGCAACTAGAGGAGGTAAAGTGACTTAGGAACCTTTGTATCCTAAGGGCCACCCTAAGAGAATTGAGCACGATTCTCAGAGAAATAATATAGATGCACCTAGTCTGTCTAAAAATATGAAAAATAAAAATGATAGGACTTTGCATGCTTCTAGTGAACCTGTTGTAGACACACCTGAGAATCCCAATGATATTTCTATTTCTGGTGCTGAAACACAATGTGGTAATGAACATGAACCTAGTGATAATATTAATGATGATGTTCATGTTGATGCTCAACCTGGTAATGATAATGATGTAGAAATTGAACCTGCTGTTGATCTTGATAACCCACAATCAAAGAATCAACATTATGATAAGAGAGACTTTGTTGCTAGGAAGCATGGTAAAGAAAGAGAACCATGGGTTCAGAAACCCATGCCTTTTCCTCCTAAACCATCCAAGAAAAAGGATGATGAGGATTTTGAGCGCTTTGCTAAAATGATAGACCTATCTTTTTGCGTATGCGTTTGACTGATATGCTTAAAATGAATCCTTATGCTAAGTATATGAAGGATATTGTTACAAATAAGAGAAAGATACCGGAAGCTGAAGTTTCCACCATGCTTGCTAATTATACTTTTAAGGGTGGAATACCAAAGAAACTTGGAGATCCAGGAGTACCAACTATACCATGCTCTATTAAAAGAAACTATGTTAAAACTGCTTTATGTGATCTTGGAGCCGGTGTTAGTGTTATGCCTCTATCTTTATATCGTAGACTTGATTTGAATAAGTTGACACCTACTGAAATATCTTTGCAAATGGCTGACAAATCAACTGCTATACATGTCGGTATTTGTGAGGATGTGCCTGTCGTGGTTGCAAACGTTACTATTTTAACGGACTTTGTTATTCTTGATATTCCCGAGGACGATAGTATGTCTATTATTCTTGGAAGACCCTTTTTGAATACTGCAGGGGCTGTTATTGATTGTACCAAAGACAATGTCACTTTTCATGTTAATGGTAATGAGCATACCGTACACTTTCCGAGGAAACAATCTCAAGTCCACAGTATCAATTCTATTGGAAAAATTTCAACAATTACTATTGGAGATTTTGAAGTTCCTCTTCCTACTGTCAAGAAGAAATATGATATTCTTATTGTTGGGGATTTGCATATCTCCGTTGAGGTAACCTAGTGTTATTCGAAAATTCTCCGGTTTCATGTTATTCGAAATGAGTTTGTTAACCAGACCTGATCAACCTTGTTAGTGGATTCCTTTTGATGAGCATGAGATGGATGAAGTTAGAAGGCACAACTTTCTGTACCCTCTTTTTACTTTCTGTTATTTATATTAATAAATCAAAAATAGTATTTTCTGTCTGTTTTCTGAAATATCCATGCAATAAAAAATAACCTGAAAATAAAAGTTCTGCAAATGCCCTGAAAATTAAATATGTTTTTTTCTAGAATATTTGAGAATATCTGGCACTGAGAACACACCAGGGGGAGCAAGCACGTGGCCGCAAGGGTCCAGGGTGCGCCCACCCCCTAGGCGCGCCCCTGCCTCGTGGGCCCATGGTGGATCCCCTCCACTTATTCCAGCCACCACACACTCCTTCTTCCCCCCCAAGAAATAACCAACCAGCTCAAGCACGAGTTCTAGCTCATCTTGCTGCCATTTTCGATCTCCTAGCTCAAAGCTCCATTCACAAAACTGTTTTGGGGGATTGTTCTTTGGTATGTGACTCCTCCAATGGTCCAATTAGTTTTTGTTCTAGTGCTTTATTCATTGCAAAAAATTTCTGCTTAGGTGACCCTGTTCTTGAGCTTGCATGTCAAATTTATATGGTTAAAAGTAGTTTTAATGCATGATATTGCCTCTAGGCACTTGTAGGAGTAGTTGCTATCAATATTGTTGAGTTTGGTTCACTTTTATTTTGAGTTACTAAAAATTTCAGAAATTTTCAGAAAATGATGAAGAGATTATTGAGGGGCTCTTCGAGCCAGAGCCGGAACCACAATTTGATCCCCACCGGCAGTCCGTTTATCAGTGGAATCCGGAAGAGATCGCCAACCAATGGCACTGATACGTCTCCAACGTATCTACTTTTCCAAACACTTTTGCCCTTGTTTTGGACTCTAACTTGCATGATTTGAATGGAACTAACCCGGACTGACGCTGTTTTCAACAGAATTACCATGGTGTTATTTATGTGCAGAAACAAACGTTCTCGGAATGACCCAAAACTTCACGGAGCCACTTTTCAGAAAATATGAAAAATACCTTCAAAAGATGAAGGCCATGGGGCCCACCACCTCTCCACGAGGGTGGGGGGCGCGCCCCCTACCTCGTGGGCCCCTGTTGCCTCTCCGACTCCAACTCCAACTCCATATATTGTGTTTCGGGGAGAAAAAAATCAGAGAGAAGAAATCATCGCGTTTTACGATACGGAGCCGCCGCCAAGCCCTAAAACCTCTCGGGAGGGCTAATCTAGAGTCCATTCGGGGCTCCGGAGAGGGGAATCCGTCACCATCGTCATCATCAACCATCCTCCATCACCAATTTCATGATGCTCACCGCCGTGCGTGAGTAATTCCATCGTAGGCTTGCTGGACGGTGATGGGTTGGATGGGATCTATCATGTAATCGAGTTAGTTTTGTTAGGGTTTGATCCCTAGTGTCCACTATGTTTTGAGATTGATGTTGCTATGACTTTGCTATGCTTAATTCTTGTCACTAGGGCCCGAGTGCCATGATTTCAGATCTGGACCTATTATGTTTTCATCAATATATGAGTGTTATTGATCCTATCTTGCAAGTCCATAGTCACCTATTATGTGTTATGATCCGTTAACCCCGAAGTGACAATAATCGGGATACTTACCGGTGATGACCGTAGTTTGAGGAGTTCATGTATTCACTATGTGTTAATGCTTTGTTCCGGTTCTCTATTAAAAGGAGGCCTTAATATCCCTTAGTTTCCGTAAGGACCCCGCTGCCACGGGAGGGTAGGACAAAAGATTTCATGCAAGTTCTTTTCTATAAGCACGTATGACTATATACAGAATACATGCTTACATTATATCAATGAATTGGAGCTAGTTCTGTGTCACCCTAGGTTATGACTGTTACATGATGAACTGCATCCGGCATAATTCTCCATCACCGATCCATTGCCTACGAGCTTTCCATATATTGTTCTTCGCTTATTTACTTTTCCGTTGCTATTGCTATCATCACTACAAAATACCAAAAACATTACTTTTACTACTGTTACCTTTTGCTACCGTTATCACTACTATCATATTACTTTGCTACTAAACACTTTGCTGCAGATATTAAGTTTCCAGGTGTGGTTGAATTGACAACTCAGCTGCTAATACTTGAGAATATTCTTTGGCTCCCCTTGTGTCGAATCAATAAATTTGGGTTGAATACTCGACCCTCGAAAACTGTTGCGATCCCCTATAACTTGTGGGTTATCAAGACTATTTTCTGGCGCCGTTGCCGGGGAGCATAGCTCTATTCTTTGAGTCACTTGGGATATATATCTGCTTATCATTATGAAGAACTTGAGAGATCCAAAAATCAAGATCTATCCCTCAACTACGAGGGGAGGTAAGGAACTGCCATCTAGCTCTGCACTTGATTCGCCTTCTGTTTTGAGTAAGCTTGCGACACCTACACCTTCTTCTGCTATTCGTTCTGATATGTCGCATGTTATTGATGATGCCACTTCTGCTATGCATGATACTTATGATCAAACTACCTCTATGCCTGATACTACTGTGCCACTTAGTGATTTTCTTGATGAACAACTTGCTAGGGCTAGAGAGATTGAAAATATTGAATCTGATGATACTGATGAAAGTGATGATGAAGAATCACTTGTTATTCCTAAGGGTTATGTTTTTGATCAAGAAGCTTCTTTCACTATTTTAGCTTGCAAAAATAGAAATGAACTCAAAAGGTTATTAGCTAAATGGAGTAAGCAATCTCTAAATGCTAGAATAAAACATGACTTTGCTTTTGCTACTTCACCTATCTGTGTTACCGATAAGGATTATGAATTCTCTGTTGATCCTGATATAATTACTTTGGTTGAATCTGATCCTTTTCATGGTTATGAATCTGAAACTGTTGTGGCACATCTTACTAAATTGAATGATATAGCCACCCTATTCACTAAAGATGAGAGAATTCGTTACTTTTATATCCTTAAAATATTTCCGTTCTCATTAAAGGGTGATGCTAAGATATGGTTTAATTCTCTTGATCCTGGTTGTGTGCGTAGTCCCCAGGATATGATTTATTACTTCTCTGCCAAATATTTCCCTGTTCATGAGAAACAAGCTGCTTTAAGGGATATATATATAATTTTGTGCAAATTGAAGAAGAGAGTCTCCCACAAGCTTGGGGGAGGCTTCTCCAATTACTTAATGCTTTGCCTGATCATCCTCTTAAGAAAAATGAAATACTTGATATCTTCTATAATGGACTAACCGATGCCTCTAGAGATTACCTGGATAGTTGTGCTGGTTCTGTTTCAGGGAAAGAACACCGGATGAAGCTGAAATTTTATTAAACAATATGTTGACAAATGAAAATAATTGGACACCTCCGGAGCCAATTCCTGAGCCTATTCCTAAACCAACTCCGAAGAAGAGGGGTATTCTATTTCTCAGTCCTGAAGATATGCAAGAGGCAAAGAAATCTATGAAAGAAAAAGGTATTAAAGCTGAAGATGTTAAGAATTTACCTCCTATTGAAGAAATACATGGTCTTAATTTACCGCTTGTTGAAGAAACATATAATCTTAATCCATTACATATTGAAGAAACTCATGGTCTTGATAACCCGACATAAGTAGTAAAGGTAAATTCTCTCTATAGATATGATAAAGCTGAAATCCCATTTACTAAATTTGCTAGCCCATGCTTAAATGAGTTTGACAAATTTATGGCTAAGCAAGAAGACTTTAATGCTTATTTTGGTAGACAATTGAAATACAATTCAAATATGCTTGAACACTTGGGTGATTATATGGCTAATGTCAAAGGTGAACTTAAACTTATTAGTAAACATGCTTCTATGGTTACCACTCAAGTAGAACAAGTACTTAAATCTCAAAATGATTTGCTCAATGAATTGAATAGTAAATATAATGATAATGCTATTAGAGTGGCTACTAGAACTGGTAGAATGACTCAGGAACCTTTGTATCCTGAAGACCATCCTAAGAGAATTGAGCAAGATTCTCAGAGAAATAATATAGATGCACCTAGTCTGTCTAAAAAGAAGAAAAAGAAAAAATGATAGGACTTTGCATTCTTCCAGTGATCCTATTGTTGAAACACCTGAGAATCCAAATGATATTTCTATTTCTGATGCTGAAACACAATCTGGTAATGAACCTGAAACTAGTGGTAATGTTAATGATAATGTTCATAATGATGCTCAACCTAGTAATAATAATGATATAGAAATTGAACCTGCTATTGATCTTGATAACCCACAATCAAAGAATCAACGTTACGATAAAAGACTTTGTTGCTAGGAAACATGGTAAAGACAGAGAGCCTTGGGTTTAGAAACCCATGCCTTTTCCTCCCAAACCATCTAAGAAAAAGGATGATGAGGATTTTGAGCGCTTTGCTGAAATGATTAGACCTATATTTTTGCTATTCGATTAACTGATATGCTCAAAACCAATCCTTATGCTAAGTACATGAAAGATATTATTACTAATAAAAGAAAGATACCGGAAGCTGAAATTTCCATGATGCTTGCTAATTATACTTTTAAGGGTGGAATACCAAAGAAACTTGGAGATCCCGGTGTACCAACTATACCATGCTCCATTAAAAGAAATTATGTTAAAACTACTTTATGTGATCTTGGAGCCGGTGTTAGTGTTATGCCTCTCTCTTTATATCGTAGTCTTGATTTGAGTAAGTTGACACCTACTGAAATATCTTTGCAAATGGCTGATAAATCAACTGCTATACCTGTCGGTATTTGTGAGGATGTGCCTGTTGTAGTTGCAAACGTTACTATTTTAATGGACTTTTTATTCTTGATATTCCCGAGGACAATAGTATGTCTATTATTCTTGGAAGACCCTTTTTGAATACTGTAGGGGCTGTTATTGATTGCACTAAAGGCAATGTCACTTTTCATGTTAATGGTAATGAGCATACGGTACACTTTCCGAGGAAACAACCTCAAGTTCATAGTATCAACTTTATTGGAAAAATTACATCGATTATATTTGGAGGTTTTGAATTTACTCTTCCTACTGTCAAGAAGAAATATGATATTCTTATTATTGGGGATGTGCATATCCTCGTTGAGGTAACATAGTGTTATTCGAAATTTCTCCGGTTCCATGTTATTCGGAATGAGTTCTTTAACAAGACTTGATCAACCTTGTTATTGGATTCCTGTTGATGATCATGAGATGGATGAAACTAGAAGGCACAACCTTCTGTACCCCACTTTTACTTTCTGTTATTTATATTAAATAAAATAAAATAAATATTTTTTCTGTTTGTTATCCGATTATCCGTGCAATATGAAAAATACCTCAAAAATAAAAGTTCTTCAAATGCCCTGAAATTTAAATATGATTTTTTCTAGAATATTTGATAATATTTGGCACTGAGAACACAGCAGGGGGTCAACCACCTGCCCACGAGGGTGGAGGGCGCGCCCTACCCCCCTGAGCGCCCCCCTATCTTGTGGGCCCATGGTGGCCCTCCTCCACTTATTCTTTCACCCATACACTTCTTCTTCCTCCCACAAACACAAATATCCAGCTCAAACACGAGTTCTAGCTCATCTTGCTCCCATTTTCAATCTCCTTGCTCAAAGCACCTCTCACAAAACTGCTTGGGGAGATTGTTCCTTGGCATGTGACTCCTCCATTGGTCCAATTAGTTTTTGTTCTAGTGCTTTATTCATTGCAAATTTTTGCTACTTAGGTGACCCTGTTCTTGAGCTTGCATGTCAAATTTATATGGTTCCAAGTAGTTTTGATGCATGATATAGGCCCTAGGCACTTGTAGGAGTAGTTGCTATCAATATTATTGAGTTTGGTTTACTTTTATTTTGAAGTTACTAAAAAAATTCAGAATTTTTCAGAGGAAGAAATATGCTTAGGGAAATGTTCCAAGTTGGTTCTTCAAGGAAGCAAGGACCCAGGCTTGTAATGCGTGATGGTGATGACGAGCCACCAAGAGACGCTCCAGTGCATCCTTGTGAATGGCCCTCTGAGAACTTTATGGATCGAGCGGGAATTAAGGAAGAATTCAACGCATATTTGCGTAACGCTGATCTCGAAAGCTTCGAGGAAGAAAAGTGCAGCCAGTATCACAACCTCACCAGTACCTTCGTGAGGAGGTTTGAATTTTCAACTTCACGTAATTCCCCAACTGTCCTGTTTGAGCTTTATGAAAATTCTTATACTATGGACTTAGAGGATTTTACCACTGCATGCAAACTTCCACAATGGGGTAGTATAAGGGATCCTCGCAAATCTGAATTTTGAGATTTTCTTGCTAGTATAACTGTGGGAGAATCTAGAGATATTACACAAGCTACCACAGGGAGCATTCACTTTCCTGCTATACATTATTTTGCTCTCTTCATAGGTAGATGCATCAGTGGTAAAGATGAGACATGAGGGAGTCCTGGATTAGGGGGTGTTCGGATAGCCGGACTATACCTTCAGCCGGACTCCTGGACTATGAAGATACAAGATTGAAGACTTCGTCCCATGTCCGGAAGGGACTTTCCTTGGCGTGGAAGGCAAGCTTGGCGATACGGATATACAGATCTCCTACCATTGTAACTGACTTTGTGTAATCCTAACCCTCTCCGGTGTCTATATAAACCGGAGGGTTTTAGTCCGTAGGACAACATAGACAACAACAATCATACCATAGGCTAGCTTCTAGGGTTTAGCCTCTCTGATCTCGTGGTAGATCTACTCTTGTACTACCCATATCATCAATATTAATCAAGCAAGACGTAGGGTTTTACCTCCATCGAGAGGGCCCGAACCTGGGTAAAACTTCGTGTCCCTTGCCTCCTGTTACCATCCGGCCTAGACGTACAGTTCGGGACCCCCTACCCGAGATCCGCCGGTTTTGACACCGACATTGGTGCTTTCATTGAGAGTTCCTCTGTGTCGTCGCTGTCAAGCATGATGGCTCCTACGATCATCAATAGCGATGCAGTCCAGGGTGATACCTTCCTCCCCGGACAGATCTTCGTCTTCGGCAGCTTCGCACTGCGAGCCAATTCACTTGGCCATCTGGAGCAGATCGAAAGCTACGCCCCTGGCCGTCAGGTCAGATTTGGAAGTTTAAACTACACGACTAACATCCGCGGGGACTTGATCTTCGACGGATTCGAGCCACTGCCGAGCGCACCGCACTGTCCCGACGAGCATGATCTAGCTCTGCTGCTGAACAGTGCCCTGGAGGCCGCACCCGCATCGGCTTCGACCCTTAATTCGGAGCCAACTACGCCAATCAAGGATGGGCGGTTGGACGCCACCTCGGGGGCTGCGATCCCAATGGTGATTGAGCCGAACACCAGCCCCGCACTCTGCGAGACTCGTGACTCCAAGGAGTCGGAATCCTCTCTGGACTCCGAACCCTCCGTGCCCCTGCCGATCGAATCCGATTGGGCGCCGATCATGGAGTTTACTGCCGCGGACATCTTTCAGCACTCGCCTTTCGGCGATATTCTGAAGACACTGAAGTCTCTCTCTTTGTCAGGAGAGCCCTGGCCGGACTACGGTCAGCAAGGTTGGGGTACGGACTATGAAGAAATTCAAAGCCCACCCACCACCCACTTTGTAGCCATTGTTGACGATTTAACCGACATGCTCGACTTCGACTCCGAAGACATTGACGGTATGGACGCCGATGGAGGAGATGATGAAGAACCAGCGCCTACTAGGCCCTGGAAAGCCTCCTCGTCATATGACATATACATGGTGGACACCCCAAAAGAAGGAGATGGCGATGGAATAGCGGAGGATGACCCCTCCAAGAAACAGCCTAAGCGCTGGCGTGAGCGGCGCCGCTCAAACTCCCGCCAAAACAAATGCGGCGATTCCAGCACGGGAGATAATAATACTCCGTAAAGTGCCGAAGAAAACCCCCTCCAGCAAGATTTAGCACAGGAGGATGGAGAAACCAGCCCTCAGGAGAGAGCGGCTGACATAGAGGTCGAGGACGATAATTATATGCCTCCCTCCGAAGACGAGGAAAGCCTCGACGACGACGAATTCATCGTGCTAGAGGATCCCGCGAGCAAGAGCGTTTTCAACGCAGGCTTATGGCCACGGCAAGAAGCCTCAAGAAAAAACAACAACAACTTAGAGCTGATCAAGATTTGCTAGTCGACAGATGGACTGAAGTCCTTTCGGCCGAGGAGCATAAACTCGAACGCCCCTCCAAGAGCTACCCAAAGCGCAGGTTGCTACCCCGATTAGAGGAGGAAGCACTTGATGTGGCCGCGACAGAGAGGCCTCTCGGCCCTCCACTCAAGCCGCACCCCGTACCAAGGCACGGGAATATGCGCCGGACTTACGAGATATGCTGGAGGACAAGGCAAGGCAAACAAGATCGATCTACGGATCTCGTGGGAGCCCCACGGCTCGAGATGGTAACCGTCACGCCAGCCACAAATTCGGCAGGGCCGAACACAGTAGACAAAGCTCATTGGAGCTACGTCGTGATATAGCCTAGTACAGAGGCGCCGCACACCCACTATGCTTCACAGACGAAATAATGGATCACAAAATCCCCGAGGGTTTCAAACCCGTAAACATCGAATCATATGATGGCACAACAGATCCTGCGGTATGGATCGAGGACTATCTCCTTCATATCCACATGTCCTGTGGCGACGATTTCCATGCCATCAAATACCTCCCACTCAAGCTTAAAGGACCATCTCGGCATTGGCTTAACAGCTTGCCAACAGGATCAATCAGTTGTTGGGAGGACCTGGAAGCCACATTCCTCGACAATTTCCAGGGCACTTATGTGCGACCCCCAGACGCCGATGACCTAAGTCACATAATTCAGCAGCCAGACGAATCGGCCAGGCAATTCTGGACATGGTTCCTAGAAAAATCAAATAGTCAACTGTCCGGACGCTGAGGCCCTAGCAGCCTTCAAGCACAATATCCGTGACGAGTGGCTGGCCCGGCACCTTGGATAGGAAAAGCCGAAATCTATGGCAGCACTCACGACACTCATGACCCGCTTTTGCGCGGGAGAAGACAGCTGGCTTGCTCGTAGCAACAATATGACCAAGCACCCTGGTAACTCGGACACCAGGGACAGCGGTGGCAGGTCGCGTCGCAACAAGCAGAAGCGCCGCATTAACGGCGACAATGCTGAGGATACGGCAGTTAATGCCGGATTTGGAGGCTCTAAATCCGGTCAGTGGAAAGAGCCATTCAAAAGGAATCCTAGGGGCCTGTCCACTTTGGACCGAATACTCGACCGCTTGTGCCAGATACATGGCACCCCCGAAAAGCCGGCCAATCACACCAACAGGGATTGTTGGGTGTTCAAGCAGGCAGGCAAGTTAAACGCCGAAAATGAAGACAAGGGGCTGCATAGCGATGACGACGAGGAGCCCCGACCGCCGAACAACAGTGGACAGAAGGGTTTTCCCCCACAAGTGCGGATGGTGAACATGATATACGCAACCCACGTCCCCAAAAGGGAGCGGAAGCGCGCGTTAAGGGACGTATACGCGGTGGAGCCAGTCGCCCCAAAGTTCAACCCATGGTCCTCCTGCCCGATCATGTTCGATCGAAGGGACCATCCCACTAGCATCCGTCATGGCAGATTCGCCGCATTGGTTGTAGACCCAATTATTGATGAATTTCATCTCACTAGAGTCCTTATGGACGGCGGCAGCAGCCTGAACCTGCTTTACCAGGATACAGTGCGGAAAATGGGCATAGATCCCTCGAGGATTAAGCCCACCAAAACGACCTTTAAAGGCGTAATACCAGGTGTAGAGGCCAACTGTACAGGCTCAGTCACACTTGAAGTGGTCTTCGGATCTCCGGATAATTTCCGAAGCGAGGAGTTAATCTTCGACATAGTCTCGTTCCGCAGTGGTTATCACGCACTGCTCGGGCGAACCGCATTCGCCAAGTTCAATGCGGTACCGCACTACGCATACCTTAATCTCAAGATGCCAGGCCCTTGAGGAGTAATTACGGTCAATGGAAACACCGAACGCTCCCTCCGAACGGAGGAGCACACGGCGGCCCTCGCAGTGGAAGTACAAAGCAGCCTCTCTAGGCAGTTCTTCAGTCCGGCCACTAAACGACCGGACACCGTCAAGCATGCCCGGAGTAACCTACAACAAGACCGCCTGGCACGATCCGAGCAGGCGTAGCAATGCGGCCCCAACCCCAACCCTCGCAAAAAGGCGACGCCAGTACTTTGCGTACATAACTACGCTCTAGAGATACCATGGGTACAGGGGGAGGGACACCATCACGGCACGCCCGAAACACGGCTTAAACCGTACCACGGGCTGCCGATTTTTAAATTTTCTCTTACTTTCAGGACTCCATCCTTCGGAAGGCCTGTTCGGCAGTTCAATTGCCGCACAAACTATGCAAGAACCAGGGAAGCAGACAAGTCACGCCACATTACGGAACTCCCAGGTGGTCTCTATCACGAGCAGTATACCTGTTCTGCATACTATTCCGCAGCTTGCCCCTGGAACGGACATGTTAAATAGTCCAACCTTTCACTTATCGCATTATTTGTATCGTTCTGCTTCGATCGCAGCCCTTTTTAATAAACAATGCATAGCTTTTGTCTATTTTTGCATTACCTTTTTTTCTTCTTTATATATATATGTTCCTTAACGACATGTTGCACCCGTACATGTTGGTACGGCCAAAATACGCCAGGGGCTTTAGTACCACTCAATATGGTGTGAGAAGTCCGAACACTTTAACAAGTGCGGCACCCCGAACTTATAGCATTATATGCATCGGCTCCGAATCATGTCTTGGGTCAATAGTTGGGTTTGCCTGGCTCCTATGTTTTGGTGCCTTACGTTCCGCTATATCGGCTAAGGTAGCACTAGGAGAACCACTACGATTGTGCCCCAGTTGAGCTGGGTCGAGCACCTCAGTGGAGAAAGCTAAAACTGACTGTCATGATGAAGCGAGAGCTGGTCGCTGTTCGAGAGGTTTTTTGAGTCCCTAAAGACTTATGCCGCTTAGGGCGAGGAGCCGGCTCTGTCCGGCCAAGGCATGGATAGCGCCCCGAACTCGGTCTTCCGAATACCAGGGGCTTCGCCGAAATTTAAAATTATAGAATTATATGGCTAAGTGAGAGTGTTCACGCATTATAGTCTGATTGCCTTGTTCGTTGAGCTGAGCGCCTCCCTCGAAGGACCCAAACATGGGAAAAAGAGCGCTCAAGTTTATCCCCGAACACCCCAGCACTAGCGGCATGGGGGCAGAAGCCGACGACTCGCCATCTCTCAGAATTGATAAACAGCCGCACGGAAGGTAATATTTTAAATTCCAACTGCATTGCCTAGCGCATATGAACAAGTTTTCAGCGCACAGGACAAAATGAGCAAGTTTCACTCAAAAATTACATCCCTAGAACATTCATCCGCCACAAGGCAGGCACCCTTCAGAACATCCTTATAGTAATTCTCGGGCTTGCGATGCTCTTTCCCCGGCGGTGGCCCGTCCTTCACAAGCTTCTCAGCATCCAGCCTGCCCCAGTGCACCTTAGCACGGGCAAGGGTCCTACGGGCACCTTCAATACAGACGGAGCGCTTGATGACTTCGAGCCTTGGACAGGCCTCCACCAGCCGCCGCACCAGCCCGAAATAGCTCCCAGGTAGAGCCTCTCCAGGCCACAGCCGAACTAGGAGGCCCTTCATGGCTTGTTCGGCCGCCTTGTGGAGCTCGACCAGTTGCTTCATCTGGTCGCTCAGGGGCACGGGGTGTCCGGCCTCAGCAAACTGAGACCAGAACACCTTCTCTGTCGAGCTGCCCTCCTCGGCTCGATAGAATACGGCGGCATCGGACACACTCCGGGGAAGATCTGCGAACGCTCCTGGATAGCTCCGGATTCGGGTAAGTAACAAGTAACTCACGTTTATGTGTTTGCTTTGCATAAATAATGCCTTACCCGCCGCTATCTTCTTCACCTCATCCAACTCCTGGAGGGTCTTCTGGGATTCGGCCTTGGCAGACTTGGCATTTTCAATAGCCGCCGCGAGCTCGGACGCTCGCGTCTTTGAGTCAAGCTCCAAACTCTCATGTTTTTCATGAGAACCTAGAGCTCTTGCCGCACCTTGCCAACCTGGGCCTCATACTTCTCCCGCTCGGTGCGCTCCATGGCCGCCTTGTTCTCGGCCTTGAGCAGCGCTTGCTTAAGGGTCGCCACCTTAGACGTGGCCCCTACAATAGCCACGATAATCCTGTCATTTTTTGCAATTGCACCTTTTTATATATATTTAAACAAGGTATTTCTTACCTTCATTGTCCTCGAGCTGCTTCTTGGCACGCCCGAGCTCTTGCTCGGACCGCTCGAGGTTCTGCTTTAGCATGTCCACTTCCGCAGTCAGTACGGCGGACGCAAGCAGAGAAGCCTGCATATGCATATTGACTCCTTGTTGTTAGACTCCTGCGAATTTTATTTGATCCTTTATTCGGCTTTTCTTCCCGAACGCCAAACAGAGCATCAGGGGCTACTATCTATGCGGTAATATTATTTACACATTCTTTACTTACCTCAAAGCCTGTTAAAAGGCTAGTACAAGCTTCAGTCAGTCCGCTCTTGGCGGACTGAACCTTCTGGACCACCGCACTCATAATAGTGCGGTGCTCCTCGTCGATGCAGGCGCCTTGGAGCGCCTCCAACAGATTGTCTGGCGCCTCCGGTTGGACGGGGGACACCGGCACGATGGGCTTGCTCCTCTTGGAAGGAGGTCCCCCGCCGGACTCTGGAACCTTTGAAGGTTCCGGAGCGGTGTCCGGCCTACAGCCGTACTTGGAGCCCCGGGGGGTTTCATCCCCTTTACTCCTGGAGTCCGGGAGGTCGCCTTGCGGCGCCTCCAGGACCACCTCCTCCCGGCTTGGAACCTGTTGGGATGACACTTCGGCGTCGTCCGTAGGACGGGGGGAGGAACCCGTCGGAAGCGAGTTCACATCCGACGAATCCAGTGAGCTGCTCGATGACGCATCGATCCGGTCTTTGGGTGGGCTGCATAAACATATTCGACATAAGGGAAAGTTGTGCAATAAACGAATACTATGAATTACTCTGGTATCCGGATACTTACGATTTTGCCAGGGGCTTGGCCCTGGGCTGCCACTCCTCTCCGCCGTCATCGACGTCGGTGGAGTAGTCCGGAGGAAGGGTTTTCCCCTTCTTGGACCCTCCGGCCTCCCCAGAGAGGGCGGCCTTCCTTTTCTTCTCTCCTCCCGCTGGAGGGGGAGAGGTCTCTTCTTCTTCCTCCTCGTCTTCACCGGAGGAATGCGCCTCGGAACCGTCGGATGATGGATCCGACACCTCCTGGCGTCGGGCACTCTTTCGAGTCCCCGTGGCCTTTTTCGCGGCCTTCTTCTCCGACACCACATAGGGTGCCGGAACCAGCAACTTCGCCAAGCGAGCGCCCGCTGGGCCTTCAGGCAAAGGAGCCGGACAGTTGATCTGTCCGGACGTCACCTGCCAATCCTGTCAAAGGTAAGGGAGCTTAGATCCCGCATGGAGTCAAACTATGAAAAACTGATACCCTGTAAAAGGAAAAAACAGCTTACCACATGAGGGTGACGCTGCATACTGAATCCGCGATCCGCAGTAGCGGATGTGGGGGCCTCGGCGCCCTTGAAAAGCACCTTCCAGGCATCTTCGTATGTCGTGTCGAAGAGCCTGCTCAGAGTCTGGTGCCGCGCCGGGTCGAACTCCCACAGGTTGAAAGCCCGTTGTTGACACGGGAGGATCAGGCGGATGAGCATAACCTGGACTACATTGACAAGCTTGAGCTTCTTGTCTACCAGGGTTTGGATGCATGTTTGGAGTCCGGTCAGCTCTCCTTTCTTACCCCATGATAGGCCCGTCTCCTTCCAGGAGGTGAGCCGCGTAGGGGGTCCGGATCGAAACTCGGGGGGTGCGACCCATTCGGGGTCGCGCGGCTCGGTGATGTAAAACCACCCCGATTGCCACCCCTTCAAGGTCTCCACAAAGGAACCCTCGAGCCATAGGACGTTGGCCATCTTGCCCACCATGGCGCCTCCGCACTCCGCCTAGTTGCCGCGCACCACCTTCGGCTTGTCGTTGAAAGTCTTGAGCCATAGGCCGAAATGGGGGCGGATGCGGAGGAAATTCTCGCCCACGACGATAAACGCCGAGATGTTGAGGACAAAGTTCAGGGCCAGATTGTGGAAATCTAGGCCGTAGTAGAAAATGAGCCCCCGGACAAATGGGTGGAGAGGGAAGCCCAGTCCGCGGAGGAAATGGGGGAGGAACACCACCCTCTCATGGAGCCTAGGGGTGGGGATGAGCTGCCCCTTTTCAGGAAGCCGGTACGCGATGTCGTTAGACAGGTATCCGGCCTTCCTCAGCTTTTTGATGTGTCCCTCCGTGACGGAGGAGACCATCCACTTGCCTCCCGCTCCGGACATGGCTGGAGAAGGTTGAGGTGGGGAGTGCGGACTTGGGCACTGGAGCTCGAGTGCGCGAGAATGGATAGGCAAAGGAGGAAGAAGGCGTAGGAGAAAAGGTGGATCCTTATCCCCTTATATGGGTAGACGCAACTACGTGTCCCCACCAGCTTGGTAAAACTCGCCTATCTCCAAGCGCCGTAATCAATGGCGCGGTTGGGTTACCCACCCCCGTATTGATGAGAATCCCGAAATGAGGGGACACGATCTCTGCTTTAACAAGAGGTGCCAAGGAAACCGCCTCGCATGACGCGCTGAGGTGGGATAATGAAACGACTCGGATAAAGGCTTGGCCGTGGTGTGACACACTATGGAATACGTCAGCAGATTAGATTTGTGTAAATGTTATTCTCTCTATGGCAATATGTGGAAACTTATTTTGCAGAGCCGGACACTATCTTTGTGTTCAAAATCTTCTATAAAGTACTTGGAGGAGGAACCCGCCTTGCAATGTCGAAGACAATCTGCGCGCCGGACTCATCGTCATTGAAGCTTGGTTCAGGGGCTACTGAGGGAGTCCTGGATTAGGGGGTGTTTGGATAGCCGGACTATACCTTCAGCCGGACTCATGGTCTATGAAGATACAAGATTGAAGACTTCGTCCCGTGTCCGGAAGGGACTTTCCTGGGCGTGGAAGGCAAGCTTGGCGATACGGATATACAGATCTCCTACCATTGTAACCGACTTTGTGTAATCCTAACCCTCTCCAGTGTCTATATAAACTGGAGGGTTTTAGTCCGTAGGACAACATAGACAACAACAATCATACCATAGGCTAGCTTCTAGGGTTTAGCCTCTCTGATCTCGTGGTAGATCTACTCTTGTACTACCCATATCATCAATATTAATCAAGCAGGACGTAGGGTTTTACCTCCATCGAGAGGGCCCGAACCTGGGTAAAACTTCGTGTCCCTTGCCTCCTGTTACCATCCGGCCTAGACGCACAGTTCGGGACCCCCTACCCGAGATCCGCCGGTTTTGACACTGACAAGGCATGTCACATGTGTGTCCCCGATCTCAGTATTCTTAGGAGTGCTGTGTTAGGAGACCAATCTTATAATTTGGGAGCCATTGTTGCACGTAGGTTGCATCTTAATAGATTTAATGGAGATTTCTTTGGAGGAATTTATGCAACCCACATAGCTAATTTTCTTGGTGTAGCCATATGCGAAGATGATATTGAATTACCTCCTGCTTATCTAGATTTTAATGCTATGGTTCACCACCAGTTTGTCGAGAGGAATGAATCGCCTCTCCAGTATCGACTAATCTTTGACAGATGTCGTGCTGTCCATATTACTCTCCCTGCACCTGCCTTCTTTGATCATCAGGCAAAAGGAAGATATACTATTACCAGAGAGGAGGCAGTTGAGTACGAGAGGAGAGCGGAGGCCGCTCGTCGCCACGCTGCAGCTCAGCACGCGATAGCCACTGCATCGCAGTACGACCCCAGCTACTATTATGGATATCCGCCAGGCCAGTCGTGGCCATAGACCAACTTAGTCCAAAAGCCTAAGCTTGGGGGAGTACGTATTTCCCACCGACATTACATTTATGTTCAGACACTCATTGCTAGATGTCGGTGCTCATACTTTTTCATTGTATCATCCATGCTAGTTTATTTCCTTTTTATGCTTTCTTCTTGTGTGTTTAATAAACCTTAAGAAAAACAAAAAAATTAAGTCATAGCTTTTAGTTAGTTTAATTTCCATGCTTCTAGTAGTAATTAAAAAGAAAACCCAAAAATATTTCCTGTTCTTCTTTTGCTTGTTGGGAGCTTTCCTGCGTAAATAGTTTTATTTCTTTTCTTTTCTTTGGGGGTCGATAGGAGAAGACCATAATTAAATTGTTGAAGTGGCTCTTATATGCATTATTGTTGATCTGACAAAAGAGCCCATATTACCTTGTCTTCTCCTGTTTATTGAATGCCTGCAGATTCCAGCTTAGTGCAATGCACGTGCACTATTATTATTATTCACATTGTTCTGCCGTGCAAGTGAAAGGAAATTATGACGATATATGATGGACTGACTGAGATGAGAAAAGCTGGTATGAACTCGACCTCTTTTGTTTTTGTAAATATGATTAGTTCATCGTGCCTGATTCGGCCTATTATGAATAAACATGTTTGCAATGACAATTAAAGATCATAGTTTCTTGTGCCATGCTTGATTAGCAATGAGTTATAATGGTTTACCTTGCGTGACAACATGCTATTGAGATAGTTATGATGTGGTATGATAGGGTGGTATCCTCCTCTGAATGATTTAAGTGACTTGACCTGGCGCATGTTCACACATGTAGTTGAAACAAAATCAACATAGCCTTCATGATATTTATGTTCAAGGTGGATTATATCCTACTCATGCTTGCATTCGGTGTTGACTAATTTTAATGCATGTTCATGACTGTTGTCGCTCTCTAGCTGGTCGCTTCCCAGTCTTTTGCTAGCCTTTACTTGTACTAAGCGGGAATACTGCTTGTGCATCCAATCCCTTGAACCCCAAAGTTATTCCACATGAGTCCACTATACCTACCTATATACGGTATCTACCTGCCGATCCAAGTAAATTTGTATGTACCAAACTCTAAACCTTCAAATAAATATCATGTTTTGTATGCTCGAATAGCTCACGTATCAACTAGGGTTGTCTGTATCTTCCATGTTAGGCGGGTTATTCTCAAGAGGAGTGGACTCCGCTCCTCACTCACGAGATAGATGGCTGGTCACCGGGATGCCCAGTCCCATGCTATATGCAAACTAAATCAAAATAATTGCAAAAAAACTCCCCCTGGGACTCTTGTTAGTTGGAGGCACTCGTTGTTTCTAGTAAGCCATGGATTGATGCTTGTTGGTGGAAGGGGGAGTATAAACTTTACCATTTTGTTTGGGAACCGCCTATAATGTGTGTAGCATGGAAGATATCGCCATCTCTTGGTTGTTATGTTGACAATGAAAGTATACCGCTCAAAATATTATTCACCTCTATTTCAAAATCGAGCTCTAGCACCTCTACAAATCCCTGCTTCCCTCTGCGAAGGGCCTATCTATTTATTTTTATGCTGAGTTGTCATCCTCTTATTAAAAAGCACCAGTTGGAGAGCACCATTGTCATTTGCATTCATTATTGTTAGTTTACATTGAGTATGACTTGACTGGATCTCTTTTACCATGAATTACAATGTCTAGTCAGTCCTTGGTCTTTAAAGGTGCTCTGCATTTATGTTTTGCGGTCTCTAAAAGGGCTAGCGAGATACCATCTTGTTATATCATATTATGATTGTTTTGAGAAAGTGTTGTCATCTGAGATTTATTATTATTGCTCGCTAGTTGATTATGCTATTGATATGAGTAAACTTGAGACCTAACCGTTATTGCAAATGTGGTTGGTTGTAATCTTTGCTGAAAACTTGAATGCTGGCTTTACATATTTACAACAACAAGAGCAAACAGAGTTTGTAAATTTTTTTTTATCACATTCAGTTTGTCAACTGAATTGCTTGAGGACAAGCAAAGGTTTAAGCTTGGGGGAGTTGATACGTCTCCAACGTATCTACTTTTCGATGCTTTGAGCAATGTAGTTATATTTCAACTCATGTCGTTCCGGGATGCTCATGAGTTGTGGACAAAGCTTCAAGATAAATATGGCGTGTCCAAGTTTTGTGGGGATGAATGTTCTCCCTCCACCTCCGGCCGTGTTGTGTTCTCAACTTCTTCTACTTCACCTACGTGTGGTTTGCCACAAGGTAATGACATGGTGAGTAGTGGTGTTCATTGCAATGATGATAGTGGGCTCATTGTTGATAATCCTTCATCACTTTCTTATTGCAATGCTTCATCTTTGGACTTTAGCACTTGGAGCACTCCAAATGTTTCACATGCTTGTGTTGATAGTCCTTGCATATCATGTAGAAATTGCTTGACTAAATCTGATGATGATATGCTTGCTATATCTTGTTGCCATGATGAAAATGCATGTATTTCCTCGAGTTGTTGTGCTAACAATGTAGAGAAACCCAACACTCCATGGAACAAGATGTGGTCATGGATGGTGCTTCAAGGGATCCTAAATCATCATCTGTTGCATTTCGCCTTATGGGCCAAGGCTTCAAAGGTATCTCCCACTTTGAATCCCAATATATCTTGTGATGATATTGATGATGGCAAGAGTGATGATGATGTTGATTATGATGAAGAGAATGATGATGTTGCCTCCTTAAAAATTAAGGGGGAAATGATTTTTAAAGCTCTTCTTAAGAATAAAATTGCTCGTTCCAACTTCATGGAAATCATGTCTATTGCTACTGAGGGCAAGAAATATATTGATGAGTTGGAATCTCGTCTTGAGGAGCATGAGGTCACCATTTATAAAATGGAAGGTCATGAGCATGATTACGCTAATGAGATTGCGGACCTCTCTCAAGCTCTTGAACTTGAACAAACCACCAAGGAGTCTCTTGAGGAGACTTTTGCTCTAGAATTATCTAGAGTGAGGGAATCTCATGATAGAGCTCTTGTGGTGGCCAATGATTTTGAAACTAAAAATGCTAAGCTTGAAGTTTCTCATTCTAGACTCCTTGAGGATTTTGAGCACCTCGAAAATGGCTCAAGGGTCATTAAGGGTGAGCTCATCAAACTCACCGAGTCTCATGCTCAACTTGAAGCTTCTTATTTAAAATAGCTTTCCAAGTTGTCCTCTCCTCTTGTTGTTAATGATGATGCTTGTGCTAGTAACTCTATTACTTGTGAAGCATCCATTTTGAAGGAGAATGTTGAGCTACGGGCTCAACTTGAGTTGCTATATAGCAATTATGGGAAATTGGAAGAAAGTCATGAAAAGCTCTCAAGCTCTCATGATGATCTTCTAGTATCCCATAATGTGCTAAAGATAGCTCATGAGGCCATGACTGCTAAGCTAACATCTAGTGAGCCTCATGTGGATACTAGCACTACTTCTAGTCAAAATGCTATGTTGCCATGTGCTAGTCCTTGTAATTCATCTACTCACAATGTTGGTACATCTTGTGATGAATTGCTTTCCTTGCCTTGTTGCTCTAACAATGAAGCTTATACTTCCTCTAGTACTTGTGTTGAGACTAACCATGTAGAGGAAATCAAAGAGCTCAAGGCCCAAGTCACTTCTTTGAAGAAAGACTTGGAAAAGAGTCATGAAGGGAAATTCACACTCAACAATATCTTGAGTGTGCAAAAATCCGCCAATGACAAAGGTGGACTTAGATTCAACTCCAAGAAGAAGAAGAAGTCCAAGATGAACAAAAAGAAGGGCCAAGAACAAGTTAAGAATTCGGCCAAGATTGTTTGCTTCAAGTGGAAAGTAGAAGGGCATCATGTTAGATCTTGCCCATTGAAGAAGAAGGCCATTAGTGACAAGCAACAAGGGAAGCGGCCACAAGTTCGATATCATGCTCAACCACAAGTTGAAGAAAGTCCTCTTCCCAAGAATCCTCAAGCTAATGCTTCTCAAGTTGAGAAATCAAGTGAGAAGAAAGTGAAGAGTAGACGTTGCTACTTATGTCGTGAGAAAGGTCACCTCGCCTCTTCATGCACTAGTGGTAACTTATCCAACCCAATTATTATTGATGATATCTATTCTCTTGGGAAGGATAAGGTTGGCAATGTGTTTGCCAAAGTTGTTGGTACTCAAAGTGGTGTCAAGAAGAGAACCATTTGGGTAGCCAAGCCTATTGTGACTAACCTCTTAGGACCCAACTTGGTTGGGGACCAACAAGCTCAAACTTGATCAATAGGTGTTGTTGGAGGGCATTGGAGACTTGGCTACTTTATGAAGAATTAAGGGGACTTCATCATTCTAATTGTCTCAAGCCAAGTCATTTGAATTATCAAGTTTCTATCTTTTATCCAATGTTCCTCCATGCGGTAACTCGTGCTTAAAGTGTTTACATTGATAGTTACTTACCCCTTTGCATGTTTGGTTTTGTTCCTTGCATGTGTTTGTATATGTTGTGCTTCCAACTTGATTATCTTGAGCAATCAAGTATGTGTGTGTTGGTTTGCACATCATGTACGTGTGTGTCATGCATTGAGCCTTTTGCATCTTGTTCATTTCTTAGTTGGCTCTTGTGAGAGATTAATGGAATATCCCATTATGGGGGAGTGATGTGTTTTGTGCACCTCACAATCCTATATATGTGTGTACATGAGTAATACCATCTAGTATTGATATTTCAAGATTATCTAGTCACTATGTGGTATGTCTTCTCATGAGAAATTCAATCTAAATTGTCCATTAATTATCTCTTGTTGGATCATTTTTTTGCCTCTTGTTTATCTTTAATTGGTATCACATTATGGGGGAGTAATATGCTATGTGTATATTACTAGCCTAGAAAATGTGTACATTTGAGATATTATCACCTAGAATTGATATTGTAAATTATCTTGTTCCTAGGTGGCATGTTAGCTCTACAAGTTGCAATTTTCTTTTTGTTTGGTGTGAAGATGATGTCGGATATCCTTGCTATCTACCACCGGGAATTATTTCCAAATACTTCTTGTCTTTTGACCATTGGTACTCACTTATGTGTGGTAGAAATTATTGATCATCTTTACATTGGCCTTTGCTTTTATTTGCTTTATCTCTTGCCTAGGATTGTGTCAACTCCCATTGTATTCCATACCACTTGTGGATCTTGTTATTTACTTGAGCTTGTCTCGTGTTTGTATAGATATAGTGAAAGTGGTGATCCCATCTTGTGCTTTTTGTATTCAAATGCAAATTCTCTGTAATGCACAATGCTTGGGGGAGCTATCCTATTCTTCTTAGAACGCTCACCTTGTGATCCTTATCAAGTGTGTGTTGGTGGAATGCAAACCGTTTCTTTTTGGTACTTTGTGCCATCATGAAACTTTGTAGAGCACTTGGTTTGTTTGGAACCATCCTCTCTTTTGGGAGTTTTACATCTTTCTTTTTGATTGTATCAATGGATATCTCATTCCTTGATGTATCTTTTTGGATATCCTCCAAGTGATGATTTATTCATTTGGTATCTTTTCTTCGCTTGGTATTTCTTTGTCTTTTGGTCTCGGTTCTTGAAAGTCTTGAGCATGCATATTTACTTCTTGTAGTTTCTTTGGCATGCTTTCTTTCTTTGACCCAATATATAGGGGGAACTCCACCAAGTCTCAAATTGGATGAGATGTGCATGAAATTCATTTTCATATCTATATGCACATATTTATGTGGAGTTTGTCCAATGTGTTGTTGGTTCTCTAACTCTTTGGTCCCAATGAGTTTGGGTACCATTTTGTTTGTGTTGTTGTTCTAGGAACAAGTGGAGATGCATTCGATGCTCGTCTCACTCACAAGGAAGGTGGTGTCACCATGTTCTTATTGGATTCAAGCTAGGATGATTAATGAACTACTATCTACCTTTAATTGGTATCTACTACATCCATCCAATGGTATCTCGGTAACAAGTATCATCATCTACTTCATGCACACATTTCTTGCATCAACCTTTCGTAGGTTGTATCATGGCATGTTATCCATTCTCTTGTGATACTTGTTTCCTTTCTCAAAGCATCCCAACAATGATGTCTTGTTGCTAGTTGTGATGTCTTTGATGTTCATGTGGTTGGAATTCATTTATATGCAATAAGACCATATCTAGCCTTGTGCTATGCTCTCAAGCAAATATCTTATTGGTATATGTATGACTTCCTTTTGGATATCTTGTTCCTTCATGTTGTAACTATTTCGGGTGTACATCCTTCTTTGTAGATATATATCATCATGATTTCGTCTACCTAGAACCTTATACACTTGAGAGAAATTACATCTCTAGATGATATCCTTTCTTTCACGTCCACCTTGTCTCTCTTTTGTTATTTCTTTGGTGGCTCCGTGAAAGCTTTTTCCTTGAGTGCGTGCCGTATCTCGTTGCATCTTGATGCACTCTTGTGTGGTGAAGATTATTTTCCTCATGCTTATCTTTACGAGGCTTTTTCCATCTTAATTGGTATCCCTCATCTTGATGAGGCTTTCTTGTTCTATCTTCACCACGGGTTGTCACAAGCATAGGTTCTCTATATGCTTATTAGTAAGCTTGTGAACCCATTTGCTAGTTGTGTGTGGGAATGATAGGCCTTGCACCGTGTGCCTCATTCTTCCAAGACTATGTTGATGCTTAATGCTCATCCATACATTAGTCTTCTCAAGTGCTTTGCCATGACTCACACACATCATTTTGGTTGAGCCTACTCTTAAGTTGCCTCTTTTATATGTTGCTCAACCATGTGTTTTTTTGCAAGTGCTAGGCTTTGTTTCCTACATTCTCACTTGCACTTGTTGTGAGTTTCTATTGATTTTCGGGGAGTGATGATCTTATTTTGTGCACTTGGTATCCTAATGCAAATGTTGTAAGGAGTGCACAAATCATGGAGAGCTTCACTAGTGTCTTTAGAACACTCTGTTACTCTCTTGCACTTGTCGTGAGGTTCTATTGATCTTGGGGGAATGACGATCCTATTTTGTGCTCATTGTATCCAATTACAAAACTAAATTGTGCACAAAACATGGGGAGCTTCTCTAGTTTCTCTAGAACACTCCTTTGCTCATATCATAATTTATTTCATTCATATGGCACGTCGGATCATTGTTCTAGTTGGCTCAATTGATATCCGTTGATTGCTTGCTTTAATTGGTATATTTTGATTGCCTGATTGCTTATTTCTCTCTTTTTTTATGTCTTTGTGGCATATCATTATTTTCTATCTTTGTGCCTCAATATAGTTTGTGTTACTCCAAGTATTTACCTTTGGTTATGTGTGTTGCATTTCACTCACTTGTTGAGAAATACACAATTTATGGAGGACCACAATTTATATTGGCCTTCTAACCTTTTCGCCCATTTTGGCAATCGATGCCAATGGGGGAGAAGTTTCAGAGAGTTTTGTGGAGAAGTTTAGAGAGTTGTCTCTTCTAGCTTTGGTTTGTTCCTAAGCATACGCATCTCCTACGCATGCATTATTGGTTGTTGCATAGCATGGTGATGCATAATTCCTTATATAAACTCTCTTGAAAGTGATTTTCATCAATTACCAAAATGGGGAGATTGAAAGGACATGTGGTGCCCCCATGTGTGGTTTTGGTAATTGATGACATTCTCTATGGACTAATGGTTGCATTGAGTTATATTTGAAGGATTTGTCCATAGGCATTTCTTGAAGTCCATGTGTTGGTTTCAAGGTGTTTATGTGTTGACCAAGGTGCTATTAAGGAATTATCCAAAGATTGGTCATGTGAGTGTTGAGCTTATTGAAAGCATGTCTTGAAGAAGAAGATTGTGTGATCATTCATGTTTACCTTCATGACATCATCCAAACGAAGAGAGTTGGAAATATTCAAGGTTGATCAAGACTATGTCAAGAGTGAATCAAGTTGATCAACTCACAAAGCGTAAAAGATGTACCGAGAGGGATCAAGTGATCCCATGGTATGGTAAGCATTGTCCATTGCACTTTGTGTACTAACCCATGGTCTATGTGAGAGTTCTATGTGGGGTTAGGTACGTGTCCATGGGCTTGTGTCAAGAGGAAGATATCATACAACCCATGGAAAGGATGACATCAAGTGGTGATCGTCATCAAGATTGATGTGTGCAAGTTCAGGTGGAGCACCACGAAGATATCAAGTTCTTGAAGCTTTCCATCCATTGTGGTGTCAATGGACTTGTGAAGATGTGCCGAAGAGTGGCTCACCCATAGTGGAGTATGGGGGAGCAATCATCTAGTCTTCATCGAGCCAACACAATCAAGAAAGGTGGTCCAACTTGAGGGAGTCAAGATCGTCATCATCTAGATCAAGTGGACCATGTGCAAGGCAAAGGTTTACCCTTGATAGACTTTCCATTTTACCGATCTCATGGTGTTAGTTGGGAAACCGGGTTATAGGATCGTTTGCCGTACTATCAAGGGGGGCTCTCAAGTTGGTGGCTTGATCGTATCATTAGTAGAGAGCTCAAACCGTTGCATCCTTGCATCATGTTTCTTGGTTCTTTTTTGGTTCTCTTTGTGAGTCTTAGAGCTTATGGTCATGTTGATGGCAAGCTTGAGTTCATCGAAAACGGAGTTCGCATGCGTCTTCTATGATGTTTTCGGTGTTGAAGGTTTTACCGGTCTTATCCGAGGAAGGGTTCTCACCATTTTCTTATGGGCCTTTTCTAATTTGCTTCTCATTGATATTTCGTTCAAGATTGTGTTAGCCCTTGTCGCTAGCTTTCCAACAAACTTGGTTTCATCGAATTCGGAGTCCGTTTGCAAAAGTTGTGGCAGTTTTGGTGTTCTGAAAAGGCTGCAGCGGTACTACCGCGAATTGGAGCAGATGTAATTTTTTACTACCGCGGCTCCTACAGCGGTAGTACCGCTCCAGACCAAAAAATCGTCCCAAGTCCTGCGGTGGTAGGCCCGGATGTATTTTTTTAGTACCGCTCGCTAGCAGTAGTACCGCTACCCTTTGCGGTAGTACCGCGATCCCTAGCGGTAGTACCGTGAGGACGGGCGGTAGTACTGCTCCGGCGGTTCTACTGGCCTTTTTCCTCCTCGCTGTTGTTTTTCAAAGGGGTACTACCGCCCTAGCGGTAGTACCGCTCCTGGGAGCGGTAGTACCGCTCTGTGCGGGCTGTGAGCATAACGGTTGGATTTTTCCCCACCTATAAAAGGGGGTCTTCTTCCCCATTGAACCTGATCCTTTGAGCTCGTGTTCTTCCCCCATTGTTGACCTTCTTCGAGCTTGCTAACTCTCAATCCCTCCATGGATTCTTGCTAGTTTTTTAGGGAAAAGAGAGAGGAGATCTAGATCCACGTTTCCACCAATCACTTTCTCCTCTAGGTGAGGGGAACCCCTTGGATCTAGATCTTGGAGTTCTTGGTGTTCTCCTTCTTGTTCTTCCTCTCATTTTCCTCCCTAGCATTAGTTGCTTCGGTGGGATTTGAGAGAGAAGGACTTGGGAACTCCGTGTGCCCTTGCCATTGCATATGGTGCATTGGTTTGAGTTCTCCACATGATACGTGGAAATTAAAAGTTGAGAAGCTTATTACTCTTGGGTGCTTGGTACCCTTGAGCTTGTTCCTCTTGGGTGCTTGGGCGCCCTAGATGGCTGGTGGTGTTCGGAGCTCAATCATTGTGGTGTAAAGCTCCGGGCAAGCGTCGGGGTCTCCAATTAGGTTGTGGAGATCGCCCCGAGCAATTTGACGGGTACCGGTGACCGCCCCCAAGGGTTGCCAAAGTGTACGGATTCGGTGACCGCCCCCAAGGGTTGCCATTTGTACGGGTTCGGTGACCGCCCTCAAGGGTCCCTTAGTGGAATCACGGCATCTTGCATTGCGCGAGGGCGTGAGGAGATTATGGTGGCCCTAGTGGCTTCTTGGGGAGCATTGTGCCTCCACACCGCTCCAAACGGAGATTAGCATCCGCAAGGGTGTGAACTTCGGGACACATCGTCGTCTCCATGTGCCTCGGTTATCTCTTACCCGAGCCCTTTACTTATGCTCTTTACTTTGTGATAGCCATATTGTTTCTTGTCATATATCTTGCTATCACATAGTTGTTTATCTTGCTTAGTATAAGTTGTTGGTGCACATAGGTGAGCCTAGTTGTTGTAGGTTCTGTGTTTGACAAATTAACCGCTAGGTTTATTCCGCATTTGTTCAAGCCTAAACCGTAATTATTTTAAAGCGCCTATTCACCCCCCTCTAGGCGACATCCACGATCTTTCACATCCTCCATCACCAATTTCATGATGCTCACCGCCGTGCGTGAGTAATTCCATCATAGGCTTGCTAGACGGTGATGGGTTGGATGGGATCTATCATGTAATCGAGTTAGTTTTGTTAGGGTTTGATCCCTAGTGTCCACTATGTTTTGAGATTGATGTTGCTATGACTTTGCTATGCTTAATTCTTGTCACTAGGGCCCGAGTGCCATGATTTCAGATCTGGACCTATTATGTTTTCATCAATATATGAGTGTTCTTGATCCTATCTTGCAAGTCCATAGTCACCTATTATGTGTTATGATCCGTTAACCCCGAAGTGACAATAATCGGGATACTTACCGGTGATGACCGTAGTTTGAGGAGTTCATGTATTCACTATGTGTTAATGCTTTGTTCCGGTTCTCTATTAAAAGGAGGCCTTAATATCCCTTAGTTTCCGTAAGGACCCCGCTGCCACGGGAGGGTAGGACAAAAGATGTCATGCAAGTTCTTTTCCATAAGCACGTATGACTATATTCGGAATACATGCCTACATTACATCAATGAACTGGAGCTAGTTCTGCGTCACCCTAGGTTATGACTGTTACATGATGAACCGCATCCAGCATAATTCTGCATCACTGATCCATTGCTTACGAGCTTTCCATATATTGTTCTCCGCTTATTTACTTTCCTATTGCTATTTGCTATCATCACTACAAAATACCAAAAACATTACTTTTACCACTTTTACCTTTTGCTACCGTTACCACTACTATCATATTACTTTGCTACTAAACACTTTGCTGCAGATATTAAGTTTCCAGGGGTGGTTGAATTGGCAACTCAGCTGCTAATACTTGAGAGTATTCTTTGGCTCCCCTTGTGTCGAATCAATAAATTGGGGTTGAATACTTTACCCTCGAAAACTGTTGCGATCCCCTATACTTGTGGGTTATCAGGCACCAGGAGGATTCTTCTCAGTACGACCCCAACTATAACTTTGGATATCCGTCAGGCTAGCCGTGGCCATAGACCAACTTAATCCAAAAGCCTAAGCTTAGGGGAGTATGTATTTCTCACCGACATTACATTCATGTTCACACACTCATGCTAGTTGTCTGTGCTCATACTTTTTCATTGTAATATCCATGCTAGTTTATTTCCCTTTTTATGCTTCCTTCTTGTGTGTTTGATAAACTTTAAGAAAAACAAAAAAATTAGTTGTAGCTTTTAGTTAGTTTACTTTCCATGCCTGTAGTGGTAGTAGTTAAAAAGAAAACCCAAAAAGATTTCTCGTTCTTCTTTTGCTTATTGGGAGCTTTCCCGTGTAAATAGTTTTATTTCTTTTCTTTGGGGGTCGAGAGGAGAAGACCATAATGAAAATGTTGAGCTCTCATATGCATTATTGTTGATCTAACAAAGATCCCATATTACCTTGTCTTCTCTCTTGAATTGAATGCTTGCAGATTCCAGCTTAGTCCAATGCACGTGCACTATTATTATTATCCACACTATTCGGTCGTGTAAGTGAAAGGCAATAATGATGATTATATGATGAACTTATTGAGATGAGGAAAGCTGGTATGAACTCGACCTCTCTTGTTCTTGTAAATATGATTAGTTCATCGTTCCTAATTCAGCCTATTATGAAAGAAACATATTTGCAATGACAATTAGAGATTATAGTTGCTTATGCCATGCTTAATTAGCTAGGAGCTTACAATGGTTTACCTTGCGTGCCAACATGCTATTAAAATGGTTCTGATGTGGTATGATGGGGTGGTATCCTCTTTTGAATGATTCGAGTGGCTTGACTTGGCACATGTTCACGCATGTAGTTGAAACAAAATCAACATAGCCTCTACGATATTTATGTTCATGGTGCATTATATCCTACTCATGCTTGCATTCGGTGTTGATTAATTTTAATGCATGTTCATGACTGTTGTCGCTCTCTAGCTGGTCGCTTCCCAGTCTTTTTCTATCCTTCACTTGTACTAAGCGGGAATACTGCTTGTGCATCCAACTCCATAAACCCCAAAGTTGTTCCATATGAGTCCACCATACCTACCTATATATGGTATCTACCTGCCGTTCCAAGTAAATTTGTATGTGCCAAACTCTAAACCTTCAAATAAACATTCTGTTTTGTATGCTCGAATAGCTCATGTATAAACTAGGTATGTCTGTATCCTCCATGCTAGGCGGGTTATTCTCAAGAGGAGTGGATTCCACTCCTCACTCACGAGAAAATGGCTGGTCACCGGGATGCCCAGTCCCATGCTTTAAGCAAATCAAATCAAAATAACTGCAAACAAAAATCCCCCGGGACTCTTGTTAGTTGGAGGCACTCGTTGTTTCGAGCAAGCCATGGATTGATGCTTGTTGGTGGAGGGGGAGTATAAACTTTACCATTCCGTTTGGGAACCGCCTATAATGTGTGTAGCGTGGAAGATATAGAGATCTCTCGGTTGTTATTTTGACAATGAAAGTATACCGCTCAAAATATTACTCATTTCTATTTCAAAACCGAGCTCTAGCACCTCTACAAATCCATGCTTCCCTCTGTGAAGGGCCTATCTATTTACTTTTATGTTGAGCCATCATCCTCTTATTAAAAAGCACCAGTTGGAGAGCACCATTTTCATTTGCATCCATTACTATTAGTTTGCATTGAGTATGACTTGAGTGGATCTCTTTTACCATGAATTATAATGTCTAGTCAGTCCTTGATCTTTAAAGGTGCTCTGCATTTATGTTTTGCCGTCTCAGAAAGGGCTAGCGAGATACCATCTTGTTATATCATATTATGATTGTTTTGAGAAAGTGTTGTCATCCGAGATTTATTATTATTGCTCGCTAGTTGATTATGCCATTGATATGAGTAAACATGAGACCTAAATGTTATCGCGAATGTGGTTAGTTCATAATCTTTGCTGAAAACTTGAATGCTGGCTTTACATATTTACAACAAGAAGAGCAAACAGAGTTTGTAAAAGTTTTTCTGTATCACTTTCAGTTTATCAACTGAACTGCTTGAGGACAAGCAAAGGTTTAAGCTTGGGGGAGTTGAAACGTCTCCATCGTATCTACTTTTCCAAACACTTTTGCCCTTGTTTTGGACTCTAACTTGCATGATTTGAATGGAACTAACCCAGACTGACGCTGTTTTCAGCAGAATTGCCATGGTGTTATTTTGTGTAGAAATAAAAGTTCTCGGAATGACTTGAAAATCAACGGAGATTATTTTTGGAATATATAAAAAATACTGGAAGAAGAATTCACGTCAGGGGGCCCTCCCTGTCCACGAGGGTGGGGGCGTGCCTACCCCCCTGGGCATGCCCCCTGCCTCGTGGGCCCCCTGACGCTCCACCGACCTCAACTCCAACTCCATATATTCGTGTTCGGGCAGGAAAAAATCAGAGAGAAGTATTCATCGCGTTTTATGATACGGAGCCGCCGCCAAGCCCTAAACTCTCTCGGGAGGGCCGATCTGGAGTCCGTTCGGGGCTCCGGAGAGGGGAATCCATCACCATCATCATCGTCAACCTTCCTCCATCACCAATTCCATGATGCTCACCGCCGTGTGTGAGTAATTCCATCGTAGGCTTGCTGGAAGGTGATGGGTTGGATGAGATTTATCATGTAATCGAGTTAGTTTTGTTAGGGTTCGATCGCTAGTATCCACTATGTTCTAAGAGTGATGTTGCTATGACTTTGCTATGCTTAATGCTTGTCACTAGGGCCCGAGTGCCATGATTTCAGATCTGAACCTATTATGTTTTCATGAATATATGTGAGTTCTTGATCCTATCTTGCAAGTCTATAGTCACCTACTATGTGTTATGATCCGGCAACCCCAAAGTGACAATAATCGGGACCACTCCCGGTGATGACCGTAGTTTGAGGAGTTCCTGTATTCACTATGTGTTAATGCTTTGGTCCGGTACTCTATTAAAAGGAGGCATTAATATCCCTTAGTTTCCAATAGGACCCCGCTGCCACGGGAGGGTAGGACAAAAGATGTCATGTAAGTTCTTTTCCATAAGCACGTATGACTATATTCCGAATACATGCCTACATTACATTGATGAATTGGAGCTAGTTCTGTGTCACCCTATGTTATAACTGTTGCATGAATAATCGCATCCGACATAATTCTCCAACACCGATCCATTGCCTATGAGATTTTCATATATTGTTCTTCGCTTATTTACTTTTCCGTTATTACTGTTACAATCACTATAAAACCAAAAATATTATTTTTGCTACCGTTACCACTATTATCATATTACTTTGCTACTAACCACTTTGCTGCAGATATTAAGTTTCCAGGTGTGGTTGAATTGACAACTCAACTGCTAATACTTGAGAATATTCTTTGGCTCCCCTTGTGTCGAATCAATAAATTTGGGTTGAATATTACCCTCGAAAACTGTTGTGATCCCCTATACTTGTGGGTTATTAGGGGGGAGTGATATGTCTCGCTTAGGGTTGAAAATAATCGTCTAATGTCATGCAGATCATGAAAATTTTGATCACATATTCCAAAATATTTAAAAAACATTTAAAAAAATGTTGGCCAATATTTGGCAAATGTTAACCAAAGCACACCTTACCCTCCTTCACCGATAGCTAGGGAAGGGAGTCGGAGTGGGGAGCACACGCCTCGGGAGAGGACTACGGAGGAGCTTGTTTCCTTCGGTGGGATTACGGATCCGGTCTCAGTTGGCAGGCGTGTCAGTCACCGGATCCAGGGACAGCCAGATGCTGATGACATGCAGCTAGCGCGCGCCAAGAGGGCGGACATGCTTCGCGATGTCGAGACAGCTACATGTATGTCTTTTGATAAGAGTTGTTCAATTATGCATTTCACCGAGCATGAAATTATTGATAAGGCAAACGACCTAGGAATAACTTTGGGTTCAAATGAAAAGGAGGTAGTGAAATCTGTTAATGATCTTTTAAATTTAGAAGCAGAGTGGGCTTCTGAAATAATTAGAAACCTCGCGTCAGTCAAACCTATGAGTGACGATGACGTGAACAACCTTGGAATTGTAGCCCTAGAAAACATTTGCAATAAAATCTTGCCTAGTGAGGAGGCCGAAGATGAGGAGGGGTTGGAGACTATGGACACTGTAGAACCTCTAAGGATAGAGGGCATTGCCTCATGTTTCGCCGACCCTACGGTCATGGAGGGTGATGGGGAGAAGCCCAAGTGACCCTGGAAAAGAAAAATTTATCCTACTTCGGCGGCCCGTAGAAGTGCTAGGGTTAAGCTAAAGAAAAAAATCCATGATGACTTATGAAAGGAATCTTTTGGAATAGCAGAGGTCTAGCTGACTTGGCTAAACGTAGATTCTTGGCTGAGACAATGATAGACAAGCGTTTAGATTTTATTGCGCTTTTGGAAACACGACGAGATAATTTCATCTCACAGTTCCTTGGAACTCTACCTGGAGGAATTGATTTTGATTGGCATGTCTTACCGCCTAGAGGAAGGTCCGGTGGGATTTTACTAGGGGTTCGATGTGAAACACTTGAGGTGCTTAATGTGGTTTGGGGAGATTTTAAGGTCAAGTTTCGGGTGAGATCAAAATTGGATGGTTTCCGGTGGTCTCTTGTGGCTGTATATGGGGTAGCATGATACGTCTCCAACGTATCTATAATTTTTGATTGTTCCATGCTATTATATTATCAACCTTGGATGTTTTATATGCATTTATATAGTATTTTATATGATTTTTGGGACTAACGTATTAACCCAGAGCCCAGTGCCAGTTTCTGTTTTTTCCTTGTTTTAGAGTATCGCAGAAAAGGAAAATCAAACAGAGTCCAATTGACCTGAAACTTCACGGAACTTATTTTTGGAAAGAAAGCAATACAGGAGACTTGGAGTGCACGTCGGGGGATCAATGAGGAAGCCACGAGGCAGGAGGCGTGCCCACCTCCTGGGCACGCCCACCACCCTCGTGGGCCCCTCGTGGCTCCTCTGACGTATTTCTTCCGCCTATATATATATATATCCATATACCCTAGAACGATCGGGGAGCACAATAGATCGGGAGTTCCGCCGCCACCGAAAACCAATCTAGACCCGTTCCGGCACCCTGCCGGAGGAGGAATCCCTCTCCGGTGCCATCTTCATCATCCCAGTGCTCTCCATGACGAGGGGGGAGTAGTTCTCCCTCGGGGCTGAGGGTATGTACCAGTAGCTATGTGTTTGATCTCTCTCTCTCTCTCTCTCGTGTTCTTGAGGTGATATGATCTTGATGTATCCCGAGCTTTGCTATTATATTTGGATCCTATGATGTTTTCTCCCCCCTCTACTCTCTTGTAATGGATTGAGTTTCCCCTTTGAAGTTATCTTATCGGATTGAGTCTTTAAGGATTTGAGAACACTTGATGTATGTCTTGCGTGGGATACCTGTGGTGACAATGGGGTATTCTATGATCCACTTGATGTATGTTTTGGTGATCAACTTGCGGGTTCCGTGACCTTGGGAATCGATGCATAGAGGTTGGCACACATTTTCATCTTGACTCTCCAGTAGAAACCTTGGGGCACTCTTTGAGGTTCTATGTGTTGGTTGAATAGATGAATCTGCGATTGTGTGATGCATATCGTATAATCATACCCACAGATACTTGAGGTGACATTGGAGTATCTAGGTGACATTAGGGTTTTGGTTGATTTGTGTCTTAAGGTGTTATTCTAGTACGAACTCTAGGGCTGTTTGTGACACTTATAGGAATAGCCCAACGGATTGATTGGAAAGAATAACTTTGAGGTGGTTTCATACCCTACCATAATCTCTTCGTTTGTTCTCCGCTATTAGTGACTTTGGAGTGACTCTTTGTTGCATGTTGAGGGATAGTTATATGATCCAATTATGTTATTATTGTTGAGAGGACTTGCACTAGTGAAAGTATGAACCCTAGGCCTTGTTTCAACACATTGCAATACCGTTTACACTCACTTTTATCATTCGTTACCTTGCTGTTTTTATATTTTCATATTACAAAAACTATTATCTACCATCCATATACCACTTGTATCACCATCTCTTCGCCAAACTAGTGCACCTATACAATTTACCATTGTATTGGTTGTGTTGGGGACACAAGAGACTCTTTGTTATTTGGTTGCAGGGTTGCTTGAGAGAGACCATCTTCATCCTATGCCTCCTACGGATTGATAAACCTTAGGTCATCCACTTGAGGGAAACTTGCTACTGTCCTACAAACCTCTGCACTTGGAGGCCCAACAACGTCTACAAGAAGAAGGTTGTGTAGTAGACATCAAGCTCTTTTCTTGCGCCGTTGCGGGGGAGGTGAGTGCTTGAAGGTATATCTTTAGATCTTGCAATCGAATCTTTTTGTTTCTTGTTTTAGCACTAGTTTAGTTTATAAAAGAAAACTACAAAAAAATGGAATTGAGTTTACCTCACACGCTTCATCTTTTTAATATCTTTCGTGAGTATGATGGAAAGGAAAATTGTGCCAAAGTGTTAGAAGAAGAATGCATTAAAATGTTTGGCACTAAATATTTGAATGATGAGCATGATTGCAATGTTGTTAGTATGAATTCCTTGAGTATCCACAGTACTAATGATGATTGCACTAGTTATGATGAAAATGTCTCCTATAAACATGTCAATTTTTGTGGAGTGCATTGGGTTTGCAAGTACACACTAATTAGGGAAGATAGATTTTGCAAGAGGCATAAGTACTTAGAAACTAAATTGTTGCAAGAAAGGATAGATGAATGTGCTGAAAATTCAAATTTTCTTGGCCATACTTGTGAGCTTTGCAATGAACGTGGTCATTTAACCATCCGATGCAAATTGTTTCATGATCTAACCATTTCCAAAAATTGTGATGACTTGATTTCCCTTGCACATCATAATGAACTTAGTTTGCTTATGGGTTATGAAGAAATGAAACGTATAACTAACTATCTTCCAATATTTTCCCGTGATAAACTTCTTGGCTTTGATCTAGAGGAAATTTATATGTATTGTGCGGTGAATTGCATTGAAAACCCCTATATTGCCAATTACATAAAGAAAAGAAAACAAATAGAGATGAAGAGAATACTAATGAAAGGGAAGAGACTTCCCAATATCCTCTTATTATTTCTTATGATGAATCAGGTAACGAGGAGGAGCCTCCTATTCAACCAATCTCATTAATAAGGAGCTCCAAACAGAGGATTGAACCCACACACGATGTAGTGAAGAAGAAGAAAAGAAAGAGGAAGAGAGGTAAAAAGATATCTCTCCCAAATAATGCTGCTCCTATTACTATTGTGCCTCATGAAAATATAATTGTGGAAGATAATGATACTTCTTATGATGCTGAAAATCTTTTTGGCACTTGCTTGGAAGAATATGATAATTGCTATACTATTGGTGCTATCCATACTATTAATGATGAGAGTGATTATGCTTATGATATGAAAAGGCCCAACCTTTGGGATGCTATGTTTGATGAAGATGATGTTTTTGAGAATATATTTGCTGCAATTAATGTTTGTCCCAAGCTTGGGGATGCTAGGTTTAATGAAGATGATATTTTTAGTCTCCCAAGTTTTGATATGCAAATTTATAATGATGATAGCATGCCTCCTACTTATGATGATTATTGTGATGATACTTATGCTATAAAAAGTAGTGATTATATTTATAAAACTTGGCATGATTATGGTTACCCCTTTTCTGAACATTACTCTTTTAATGTGGAAACAATTTATAGTATTCGAGTTTCTTATGATACTCCCACTATTCCGAATGAGAAGAACTTTGCTTATGTGGAGAGTAGTAAAATTTCTATGCTTGTAGATCATGAAAAGAATGCTTTAGGTTCTGGTTATATTGTTGAATTCATTCATGATGCTACTGAAAATTATTATGAGGGAGGAACATATGCATGTAGGAATTGCAATAATATCAAGTTTCCTCTCTATGTGCTTAAAATTTTGAAGTTATGCTTATTTTACCTACCTATGCAAGTTGATTCTTGTTCCCACAAGTTTTTTGCTCACAAAATCTCTATGCATAGGAAATGGGTTAGACTTAAATGTGTTAGTCATATTCTTCATGATGCTCTCTTTATGTTACAATTCTTATCTTTTATGTGAGCATCGTTGAAATCATCATGCCTAGCTAGGGGCGTTAAACGATAGCGCTTGTTGGGAGGCAACCCAACTTTATTTTTGTTCCTTGATTTTTGCTCCTGTTTAGCAATAAATAATTTATCTAGCAACTGTTATGATTGAGTTTTTATGTTTTAATTAGTGTTTGTGCCAAGTAGAACCGTTGGGAAGACTTGGGGAATGTCTTGTTGATCTTGCTGTAAAAAACAGAAACTTTAGCGCTCACGAGAATTGATGTCATTTTTTATTGGAGAGTGCTATTTAGCTAATTATTTTTTCAGATGATTAATAGATAAATTCCTCACGTCTGGCAATTTATTTTAGAATTTTTGGGGTTCCATATGTTTGTGTTAGTTACAGATTACTACAGACTGTTCTGTTTTTGACAGATTCTGGTTTTCACGTGTTGTTTACTTATTTTGATGAATCTATGGCTAGTAAAAGAGTTTATAAACCATAGAGAAGTTGGAATACAGTAGGTTTAACACCAATATAAATAAAGAATGAGTTCATTAAAGTACCTTGAAGTGGTATTTTGTTTTCTTTCGCTAACGGAGCTTACGAGTTTTCTGTTAAGTTTTGTGTTGTGAAGTTTTCAAGTTTTGGGTAAAGATTCAATGGACTATGGAATAAGGAGTGGAAAGAGCCTAAGATTGGGGATGAACAAGGCACCCCAAGGCAATATTCAAGGACAAACAAGAGCCTAAGCTTGGGGATGCCCCGGATGGCATCCCCTCTTTCGTCTTCGTTCATCGGTAACTTTACTTGGAGCTATATTTTTATTCGCCACATGATATGTGTTTTGCCTGGAGCGTCATTTTATTTAATTTTTTTTGCTTGCTGTTTGAATAAAATACCAAGATCTGAAATTATTAAATGATTAGAGAGTCTTCATATAGTTGCATAATTGTTCGACTACTCATTGATCTTCACTTATATCTTTTGGAGTAGTTTGTCATTTGCTCTGGTGCTTCACCTAAATATTTTTAGAGCACGGTGGTGGTTTTATTTTGTAGAAATAGATGAACTCTCATGATTCACTTATATTATTTTGGGAGTCTTTAGAACAGCATGGTAATTTGCATTGGTTATGAAATTAGTCCTAATATGATGGGCATCCAAGAGGGATATAATAAAAACTTTCATATAAGTGCAGTGAATACTAAGAGAAGTTTGATACTTGATGATTGTTTTGAGATATGGAGATAGTGATATCAAAGTTGTGCTAGTTGAGTAGTTGTGAATTTGAGAAATACTTGTGTTAAAGTTTGCAAGTCCCGTAGCATGCACGTATGGTAAACGTTGTGTAACAAATTTGAAACATGAGGTGTTATTTGATTGTCTTCCATATGAGTGGCGGTCGGGGACGAGCGATGGTATTTTCCTACCAATCTATCCCCTGGGAGCATGCGCGTAATACTTGGTTTTTGATGACTTGTAGATTTTTGGAATAAGTATGTGAGTTCTTTATGACTAATGTTGAGTCCATGGATTATACGCACTCCTACCCTTCCATCATTGCTAGCCTCTTCGGTACCATGCACTGCCCTTTCTCACATTGAGAGTTGGTGCAAACTTCGCCAGTGCATCCAAACCCCATGATATGATACGCTCTATCAAACATAAACCTCCTTATATCTTCCTCAAAACAGCCACCATACCTACCTATTATGGCATTTCCATAGCCATTCCGAGATATATTGCCATGCAACTTTCCACCGTTCCGTTTATTATGACACGCTTCATCATTGTCATATTGTTTTGCATGATCATGTAGTTGACATT
The DNA here is from genome assembly GCF_003073215.2 of Triticum urartu. Classification (NCBI taxonomy): domain Eukaryota; kingdom Viridiplantae; phylum Streptophyta; class Magnoliopsida; order Poales; family Poaceae; genus Triticum; species Triticum urartu. The sequence continues at coordinate 62,218,853 of NC_053024.1, read as the reverse complement.
GTATTTGTGGCAAAGCCACCGTTCATAATTCTTTCATACATGTCACTCAACCATCATTGCACATCCCGGTACACCGCCGGAGGCATTCATATAGAGTCATACCTTGTTCTAGTATCGAGTTGTAATCTTTGAGTTGTAAATAAATAGAAGTGTGATGATCATCATTAATAGAGCATTGTCCCAAAAAAAAGAAAGGCCAAATAAAAAAAGGGGAAAGGCCAAAAAAAGAAAATAAAAAGGGGCAATGCTACTATCCTTTTTCCACACTTGTGCTTCAAAGTAGCACCATGATCTTCATGATAGAGAGTCTCTTGTTTTGTCACTTTCATATACTAGTGGGAATATTTCATTATAGTACTTGGCTTGTATATTCCAACAATGGGCCTCCTCAAGTGCCCTAGGTCTTCGTGAGCAAGCAAGTTGGATGCACACCCACTTAGTTTCTTTTGTTGAGCTTCCATACACTTATAGCTCTAATGCATCCGTTGCATGGCAATCCCTACTCCTTGCATTGACATCAATTGATGGGCATCTCCCTAGCCCATTGATTAGCCGCGTCGATGTGAGACTTTCTCCTTTTTGTCTTCTCCACATAACCCCCTCATTATATTCTATTCCACCCATAGTGTTATATCCATGGCTCATGCTCATGTCTTGCGTGAAAGTTGAAAAAAGTTTGAGATTACTAAAGTATGAAACAATTGCTTGGCTTGTCATCGGGGTTGTGCATGATGAGAGCATTCTTGTGTGATGAAAATGAAGCATGACTAAACTATACGATTTTGTAGGGATGAACTTTCTTTGGCCATGTTATTTTGAGAAGACATGATTGCTTAGTTAGTATGCTTGAAGTATTATTATTTTTATGTCAATATGAACTTTTGTCTTGAATCTTATGGATCTGAATATTCTTGCTACAATAAAGAGAAATACATGACAAATATGTTAGGTAGCATTCCACATCAAAAATTCTGTTTTTATCATTTACCTACTCGAGGACGAGCAGGAATTAAGCTTGGGGATGCTGATACGTCTCCAACGTATCTATAATTTTTGATTGTTCCATGCTATTATATTATCAACCTTGGATGTTTTATATGCATTTATATGCTATTTTATATGATTTTTGGGACTAACCTATTAACCCAGAGCCCAGTGCCAGTTTCTGTTTTTTCCTTGTTTTAGAGTATCGCATAAAAGGAAAATCAAACGGAGTCCAATTGACCTGAAACTTCACGGAACTTATTTTTGGAAAGAAAGCAATACAGGAGACTTGGAGTGCACGTCGGGGGATCAACGAGGAAGCCACGAGGCAGGGGGGGCACGCCCTCCACCCTCGTGGGCCCCTCGTGGCTCCTCTGACGTATTTCTTCTACCTATATATATCCATATACCCTAAAACAATCAGGGAGCACAATAGATTGGGAGTTCCGCCGCCAGAAGCCTCCGTAGCCACCGAAAACCAATCTAGACCCGTTCCAGCACCCTGCCGGAGGGGGAATTCCTCTCCGGTGGCCATCTTCATCATCCCGGTGCTCTCCATGACAAGGAGGAAGTAGTTCTCCCTCGGGGCTGAGGGTATGTACCAGTAGCTATGTGCTTGATCTCTCTCTCTCTCGTGTTCTTGAGGTGATACAATCTTGATGTATCGCGAGCTTTGCTATTATATTTTAATCCTATGATGTTTTCTCCCCCCCCCTCTACTCTCTTGTAATGGATTGAGTTTCCCCTTTGAAGTTATCTTATCGGATTGAGTCTTTACGGATTTGAGAACACTTGATGTATGTCTTGCGTGGGATACCTGTGGTGACAATGGGGTATTCTATGATCCACTTGATGTATGTTTTGGTGATCAACTTGCGGGTTCTGTGACCTTGGGAATCGATGCATAGGGGTTGGCACACGTTTTCGTCTTGACTCTCCGGTAGAAACTTTGGGGCACTCTTTGAGGTTCTATGTGTTGGTTGAATAGATGAATCTGAGATTGTGTGATGCATATTATATAATCATACCCACGGATACTTGAGGTGACATTGGAGTATCTAGGTGACATTAGGGTTTTGGTTGATTTGTGTCTTAAGGTGTTATTCTAGTACGAACTCTAGGGCTGTTCGTGACACTTATAGGAATAGCCCAACGAATTGATTGGAAAGAATAACTTTGAGGTGGTTTCGTACCCTATCATAATCTCTTTGTTTGTTCTCCGCTATTAGTGACTTTGTAGTGGCTCTTTGTTGCATGTTGAGGGATAGTTATATGATCCAATTATGTTATTATTGTTGAGAGGACTTGCACTAGTGAAAGTATGAACCCTAGGCCTTGTTTCAACACATTGCAATACCGTTTACGCTCACTTTTATCATTCGTTACCTTGCTGTTTTTATATTTTCATATTACAAAAACTATTATCTACCATCCATTTACCACTTGTATCACCAACTCTTCGCCGAACTAGTGCACCTATACAATTTACCATTGTATTGGGTGTGTTGGGGACACAAGAGACTCTTTGTTATTTGGTTGCAGGGTTGCTTGAGAGAGACCATCTTCATCCTACGCCTCCTATGGATTGATAAACCTTAGGTCATCCACTTGAGGGAAACTTGCTACTGTCCTACAAACCTCTGCACTTGGAGGCCCAACAACGTCTATAAGAAGAAGGTTGTGTAGTAGACATCATAGCACAACCCGAACTTAAACCTGATTTTCTAGCCGACTTAGTGCGGATATGTGGAGATGAAACTTTGCCAATCCTATTCGGTGGAGACTTTAATATCATTCAGAGGAAAGATGAAAAGAACAATGACAATTTTGATGGACGGCGGTCTATGATGTTTAACATGATTATCGAGAGTCTTAATTTAAGAGAAATTGAGCTCACCGGTAGACAATTTATATGGTCCAATACATTGCCCATTCCGACTTATGAGAAGTTGGATAGGGTACTCGCTAGTGTGGATTGGGAACAAAAGTACCCTTTGGTGTCGGTTCATGCAATGGAGCGAGCGATCTCGGACCACACACCGAAGAAACTGAAACTGCTGTCAACATTCAGACTGAAGACACTAATCTCGAGGGTGTTGGCGAGGTGTTGAAAAGACCAGTGAAGAAAACCAAGATGATCAGTGAACTTGTGTGTGTAGTAGAACCAAAAACAAGAAGTGCTAAGGCGAAGAAGGGCACACGACGTGGTAGGAAGAGGTAGAACAGAGAACTGTTTGAAAATTTGTGTCATGTAATAATATTTGTAACTTGGTGCGTACTGGTAGTCACTATGTATCCTCGTATTTCTATTCGAACTTGTTTGTTGGTCATTGTTTTAAATTCAAATTTGGATTCAAATTTGGGCTCAAATTTGAATTAGGGATGGGGTATTGATGTTTTAATGCTATCTAAAGTACCTCAACTAAAATATGTTTGCTTGCTGATCAATCCGAGCCCTTTTGGTAAGTTGAACTCATAGTCATGAAAAGTGTGTTTCAAATGACCTTCAAAGGTAGGGTAAACAGCCTCATATTTAAGCAAGTTTTTTTGGCACCTTGTCTAAGCCAGCCAAATAAATTTTCTACACATCTATTCTATCTATATATTGTAAATCTAAATTCTCACTATTTATTGAATTAATTTTCTATTATTTTATTTTATTTTTCAAAAACAAGGTTTAATAGAAAATTATATATATAAAAGTTTAAAACATGAAAATGAGAAAGTAAGTTAAGATCTTTCTTAGTCAATCCAAAATGAAGTTTTGGTTGGGTTTTCACACTTTTCATTTTCAAAACCCCACCTACTCTCGGGTGCCCACTATTCTCTCCCTTGAACTCCATACTACATTGTTCGAGGAATGACAATTTAGTGAAGGATTTTTCGTAAAAAATGTATGTAAACCATATTTATATATTTTTCTCGTTACTATACGACATAATAAGACTATGTGCGCAAGTTTTATATTTTTTTGATTTTTTTCAAATTAGTTATGCTCAACCCTAATCAATCAAAACCCCTTAAAACCTCTAAAAACCCCGCACACTACTGGGTCGTCGATCGTTGTGCGTGGATGGTTGAGATCAGGCGCTAGGGTTAGCTACAGTGTCCTTCGATCCGAATGAGACACGTTGGTTGGTTGAATCAGTGGGGTTTGGATCAGCCTCTCTCGTTGGGGCATCAGGACCGTTCATTTGAATCCAACGGCACGAGTTGACGCAGTGCATGGACCAAGCCTACGCAGTGCCCTTTCCATCGTTGTATGCGTGCCTACCCGCAGCGCCGGCGCCTGTTGCAGCATGCATGCCCACCCGCAGCATTGCGCCCGTGCGTTGCATGCATGCCCTCGACGTAGCCCTGCTCCGCCACCCCTCTCGACGCAGTGAGCTATCGCATGCCTACCATTAGCACCGATGCAGTGTCGCATCAAAGCATGCACCTGGCCACAATGCAGCAGCCAGACCCCGATGAAGAGACAACCAAAAAGCCAATGGTGCATGGCGTGCTCCTCTTTGAACGACACAATACTGGCATGATGGGTATCGATGCAGTTCAAATGGCGTGCTACTCGTTACAAGATGGGAAAATTAAGGCGTCCATTATTGTCACATCTCCCATTGACCGAACGTTGTCCTCTAGCCAGGCCCTAGCAAGCAGGCTACATTGTCATGCATGCATGCACGGGCGGCACACACAGAGAACCCGGGGCAGGCGTGTCCCCTACTCCCCTTGACCCACGACGGCACAGACGCGTGTGTGAGCCCGTCCCCCTTGACCCGCGACCGGTGGCACAGAAGCCCCAGAAGCGTCACAGCCCGTTTCACACGCTCATGTACACACTTTGATGGGGCGCCACCAAACGTCGCCCGCCCATTAATTCTACCCGGTGAAACCACTCGAAGAAATCAAAAACCACGTCGCACTTGGGCTATTTAAGCCGGGCACTATCGTCTTCCTCTCCCTCCTCATCCATACCCCATCCTCTGCCTCCTCTGCCCTCCTTCTTCCTTCTTCTCCATCAAACCCGATTGAGACCTCGAGCCACCATGCAGTACAACGCCCCCACCTACCGCTTCCCCCCAACCGTGCTGAAAAGGCTCTATGTCGGTGTCAAAACCGGCGGATCTCGGGTAGGGGGTCCCGAACTGTGCGTCAAGGCCGGATGGTAACAGGAGACAAGGGACACGATGTTTTTTACCCGGGTTCAGGCCCTCTCGATGGAGGTAATACCCTACTCCTGCTTGATTAATATTGATGATATGGGTAATACAAGAGTAGATCTACCACAAGATCAAGGAGGCTAAACCCTAGAAGCTAGCCTATGGTATGATTGTTGTGTATGGAGTTGATTGCCTACGGACTACAACCCTCCGGTTTATATAGACACCGGATAGAGTTAGGGTTACACAGAGTCGGTTACAAGGGTAGGAGATCTTGAATATCTGCATCGCCAAGCTTGCCTTCCACGCCAAGGAAAGTCCCATCCGGACACGAGACGAAGTCTTCAATCTTGCATCTTCATAGTCCAGGAGTCCAGCTGAAGGTATAGTCCGGCTACCCGAACACCCCCTAATCTAGGACTCCCTCAGTAGCCCCTGAACCAGGCTTCAATGACGACGAGTCCGGCGCGCAAATTGTCTTCGGCATTGCAAGGCGGGTTCCTCCTCCAAGTCCTTCGTAGAAAATTGTAAACACCAAGAGTAGTGTCCGGCTCTGCAAAATAAGTTTCCACATATTACCATAGAGAGAATAATATTAACACAAATCAAATCTGCTGACGTATTTCGCAGTGCGTCATCACACTACGGCCAAGTCCTTTACTCGTTTTTACTTTTCCACCTCAGTGTGTTTTGCGAGGCGGTTCCCTTGGCACGTCTTGTCAAAGCAGAGATCGTGTACCCCTTTTACGGGATTCTCATCAATACGGACGTGGGTAACCCAACCGCGCCATTTATCACGGCGCTTGGGAGACAAGTGAGTTTTACTAGGCTGGTGGGGACGCACAACCGCATCCGCCCATATAAGGGGATAAGGATCCACCTTTTTACCTACGCCTTCTTACTCCTTTGCCTATCCATCTCCTGCGCACTCGAGCTCCAGCGCCCAAGCCCACACTTCCCACCTCAACCTTCTCCAGCAATGTCCGGAGCGGGAGGCAAGTGGATGGTCTCCTCCGTCACAGAGGGCCATGTCAAAAAGCTAAGGAAGGCCGGATACTTGTCCAAAGACATCGTGCACCGGCTTCCCGAGGAGGGGCAGCTTCTCCCCACCCCAAGGCCCCGTGAGAGGGTAGTATTTCTCCCCCACTTCCTCTGCGGACTGGGTTTTCCACTCCACCCATTTGTCCGGGGGCTCATGTTCTAATACGGCCTGGATTTCCATGATCTGGCCCCGAACTTCATCCTCAACATCTCGGCGTTTATCGTCGTGTGCGAGGCTTTCCTCTGCATCCACCCCCATTTCGGCCTCTGGCTCAAGACCTTCAACGTCAAGCCCAAGGTGGTGCGCGGCAGCTAGGCGGAGTGCGGAGGCGCCATGGCGGGCAAGATGGCCAACGTCCTATGGCTCGAGGGCTCCTTCGTGGAGACCCTAAAGGGGTGGCAATCGTGGTGGTTTTACATCACCGAGCCGCGCGATCCGAAATGGATCGCAGCCCCCGAGTTCCAATCCGGACCCCCCACACGGCTTATGTCCTGGAAAGAGACGGGCCTGTCGTGGGGCGACGAAAAAGAGGTGACCGGACTGCAGACATGCATCCAGTCCCTGGTGAGCAAGCCGATCAAGCTCGTCAATGTAGTCCAGGTTATGCTCGTCCGCCGGATCCTCCCGTGTCAACAACGGGACTTTAATCTGTGGGAGTTCGACCCGGCGCAGCACCAAACCCTTAACAGGCTCTTCGACACGACGTATGGAGACGTCTGGAAGGTGCTAACCAAAGGCGTCGAGGCTCCCACATCCGCTTCCGAGGACCGCGGATACAACTCGCAGCGTCACGCTAGCGAGCTAAGCTATTTTCACCTTTTACAGGATGTTAAGTTTTTTCATAGTTTGACTCTATGCGGGATCTAAACTCCCTTACCTTTGACAGGCTTGGCGGACGAAGTCCGGATCGATTAACTGTCCGGCTCCCTTGCCTGAAGACCCAGCCCCTGCTCTCCTAGTGAAGCTGCTGGTTCCGGCGCCTTATGTGGTGCCGGAGAAGAATGCCAAGAAGAAGAAGGCCACGGGGACTCGAAAGAGTGCCCGTAATGTGGTGGTGTCGGACTCGTCATCTGACGAGTCCGAGACGCCCTCCTCCCGCGAAAACGAGGAGGAGGAAGAAGAAAACTCTCCCCCCCCCAGCGGAGGGAGGAGAGAAGAGGAAGGCCGCCCCAACGGGGGAGGCCGAGGGGTCTAGGAAAAGGAAGACCCCTCCGCCGGACTACGCCCCCAACGCCGAAGAGGACAAAGAGGAGTGGCCAAACAGGGCCAAGCGTCCGGCGAAATCGTAAGTTCGGATATTAGAATAACTCATGATGTTCCTTTGTCGCACAGCTTTCCCTAATGTCGAACATAATTATGCAGCCCGCCCTGGGCCGAACTCAACGAGTCGTCGAGCGGCTCCCTGGATTCATCGGACGTGAACTCAGTTCCGCCCGCTGTCTCCCCCCGCACTGCGGACGACGCTGAAGTGGCATCACAACGAGCTCTGGGGTAAGAGGAGGTGGTCCTGGAGGAGCCGCAAGGTGACCTCCCGGACCCCAGGAGTAAAGGGGACAAGACCCCCCACGGCTCCAAGTCCGGCTTTGTGCCGGACACCGCGCTGGAATCTTCAACAGTTCCGGACCGTGGTAGGCGAAATCCTTCCAAGAGGAGCAAGCCTTCTGAGCCGGCGGCCTCCGTCCAATCGGAGGTGCCGGACAATCTGGTCGAGGTGCTTGACGGCGCCTCCATCGACGAGGAGCACCGTACTATTATGAGTACGGTGATCCAGAAGGTTCAGTCTGCCAAGAGCGGACTGAGTGAAGCTTGCGCTAACCTCCTAACAGGCTTCGAGGTAAGTAAAAATATGTAAAAATATAACCGCATAGACAGTAGCCCCTGATGCTCTGTTTGGCGTTCGGAAAGAAAAGCCGAATAGAGGATTTGTTAAATTTCGCAGGAGTCTAACAAAAAGAGTCAATATGCGTATGCAGGCTTCGCTGCTATCCACCGCCGCACTGACTGCGGAGGTGGGTGTCCTGAAGCAGGACCTCGAGCAGACCGAGCAAGAGCTCGGCCTTGCCAAGCGGCGGCTCGAGGAGAAAGAAGGTAAGAAATACCTTGCAGAAAAAGCGCCTATAGAGAGGCATGATTGCAAAAAATAACAGGATTGCACTACTTATTATAGGGGCCACAACTGAGGTGGCGACCCTCAAGCAGGCGCTGTCCGAGGCCAAAAAGAAAACGGCCGCGGAGCGCACCGAGCAAGAGAAACTTGGGGCTCAGGTTGGCGAGGTGCAGCAAGAGCTTCAGGCTCTCATGAAAAAACATGAGAGTTTGGAGCTTGAGTCAAAGACCCAAGCGTCCGAGCTCGCGGCGGCCCTTGAGACTGCCAAGTCTGCCAAGGCCGAAGCCCAAAAGGCCCTCCGAGAGTTGGAGGAGATAAAGAAGATAGCAGCGGGTAAGGCATTCTTTATGCAAAGTAGAAATATAAAAGTAAACTACTTGTTACTTACCCGAATCCGGAGTTCTCCAGGGGCATTTGCAGACCTTTCCCGCAGCGTATCCGACGCCGCCGCATTCTACCGAGCTGAAGAGGGCAGCTCGACGGAGAAGGTGTTCTGGTCTCAGTATGCTGAGGCCGGACACCCTGTGCCCTTGAGCGACCAGCTGAAACAGCTGGTCGAGCTCCACAAGGCGGCCGAACAGGCCATGAAGGGCTTCATAGTTCGGCTGTGGCCCGGAGAGGCCCTGCCTGGGAGCTACTTCGGGCTGGTGCGGCGGCTGGTGGAGGCCTGTCCAAGGCTCGAGGTCATCAAGCGCTCCGTCTGCATCGAAGGTGCCCGTCGGGCCCTTGCCCGTGCAAAGGTGCACTGGGGTAAGCTGGACGGTGAGAAGCTTGTGAAGGACGGGCCGCCGCCGGGGAAGGAGCATCGCAAGCCCGAGAACTATTACAAGGATGTTCTTGCGGGTGCCCGCCTTGTGGTGGATGAATGTACCAAGGATGTAATTTTGGAATAAACTCGCTCGTTTTTATCCTGTGCGCTGAAGACTTGTTCATAGGCGTTTAAGCAATGCTTTTTGAATTTAAATATTATTTTCTGTGCGGCCGTTTATCAAAAAATTGAGAGATGGCCAGTCGTCGGCTTCTGCCACCATGCCACTAGTGCTGGGGTGTTCGGGATAAACCTGAGCGCTCTTTTTCCCATAGTTGGGTCCTTCGAGGGAGGCGCTCAGCACAACGAACCAGGCAATCAGACTATAATGCTTGAACACTCTAACTTAGCCATAGAACTTTATAATTTTAAATTTCGGCGAAGCCCCTAGTTCGGAAGACCGAGTTCGGGGCGCTATCCACGCCTTGGCCAGACAAATCCGGCTCCTCGCTCGAAGCGGCATAAGTCTTTAGGGACTCGAAAAACCTCTCGAACAGCGACCGGTCTCTCGCCTCATCATGACAGTCAGTTTTAGCTTTCTCCACTGAGGTGCTTAACCCAGCTCAACCGGGGCACAATCGCAGTGGTTCTCCTAGTGCTACCTTAGACGATATAGCGGAACGTAAGGCACCAAAACATAGGAGCCGGGCAAACCCAACTATTGACCCAAATCATGATTCGGAGCCGATGCATATAGTGCTATAAGTTCGGGGTGCCGCACTTGTGAAAGTGTACGGACTTCTCACACCATATTAAAGGGTACTGAAGCCCCTGGCGTACTTGCCGTACCATAGTGTACGGGTGCAACATGTCATTAATGAACATATATAAAAGAGAGTAATTCAGAAAATAGACAAAAGCTATGCATTGTTTATATAAAGGTTGCTGTCAGAGCAGAACGATACAAGTGGTATTATAAGGTAAAGATATTGGACTATTTAACATGTCCTAGCCAGGGGCAGGCCGCGGAATTGTATTCAAAACAGGTATACTGCTCGTGATAGAGAGCACCTGGGGGTTCCATAATGCGGCATGGCTTGTCTGCCTCCCTGGATCTTGCATCGTTTGTGCGGCAGTCGAATTGCCAAACAGGTCGTCCGAAGTATGGAGTCCTGAAAGTAAGAAAAAAATCAAACAAAGAATCCGGCAGCCCCTAGTACGTTTTAAGCCGTATTTTGGGCGTGCCGTTATTGTGCCCCTTCCCCTGTGCCCATGGTATTTCAAGGGCGTAGTTATGTACGCGAGGTACTGGTTTCGCTATGTCGCGAAAGCTGGGGTTGGGGCCGCATTGCTATGCTTGCTCAGAGTGTGCCAGGTGGTCCTGCTGTGGGTTACTCCGGGCGCGCTTGGCAGTGTCTGACTTTTTAATGGCCGGACTGGAGAATTGCCTGAGAAGGCTACTTTGTACCTCCTCTACGAGAGCCACCGTATGCTCCTCCGTACGGAGGGAGCGTTCGGTGTTTCTGTTGACCGTAATTACTACTCGAGGGCCTGGCATCTTGAGCTTGAGATATGCGTAGTGCGGCACCGCATTGAACTTTGCGAATGCGGTTCGTCCGAGCAGGGCGTGATAGCCACTGCGAAACGGGACTATATCGAAGATGAACTCTTCGCTTCGGGAATTGTCCGGGGATCCGAAGACCACGTCAAGTGTTACTGAGCCTGTACAGTTGGCTTCTACACCTGGTATAACGCCTTTAAAGGTCGTTCTTGTGGGCTTAATCCTTGAGGGATCTATGCCCATTTTCCGCACTGTATCCTGATAAAGCAGGTTCAGGCTACTGCCGCCGTCCATGAAGACTCTTGTGAGATGAAATCCGTCGATGATTGGGTCGAGAACCAATGCGGCGAAGCCGCCATGACGGATGCTAGTGGGATGGTCCCTTCGATCAAAAGTGATCGGGCAGGAGGACCATGGGTTGAACTTTGGGGCGACTGGCTCCATCGCGTATACGTCCCGTAGCGCACGCTTCTGCTCCCGCTTGGGAATGTGGGTTGCGTATATCATGTTCACCATCCGCACTTGTGGGGGAAAGCCCTTCTGTCCATTGTTGTTCGGCGGCTTGGGCTCCTCGTCGTCGCTGTGCAGCCCCTTGTCTCTATTTTCGGCCCTTAACTTGCCTGCCTGCTTGAACACCCAACAATCCCTGTTAGTGTGATTGGCTGGCCTTTCGGGGGTGCCATGTATCTGGCACAAGCGATCGAGTATTCGGTCCAAACTGGACGGACCCTGAGTATTCTTTTTGAATGGCTTTTTCCGCTGACCGGATTTGTAGCCTTTGAATCCGGCATTGACTGCCGTGTCTTCATTGCTGTCGCTGTTAACGCGGCGTTTTTGCTTATCCCGACGTGTCCTGCCACTTTTGTCCTTGGTATCCGAATTACCAAGGTTCTTTGATAAGTTGTTACTGCGAGCTAGCCAGCTGTCTTCTCCCGCGCAAAAGCGGGTCATGAGTGTCGTGAGGGCTGCCATGGATTTCGGCTTTTCCTGTCCCAGGTGCCGGGCAAGCCACTCGTCACGGATGTTATGCTTGAAGGCTGCTAGGGCCTCTGCGACCGGACAGTCGACTATCTGGTTTTTCTTTGTTAGGAACTGTGTCCAGAATTGTCTGGCCGATTCCTCTGGCTGCTGAATTATGTGGCTTAAGTTGTCGGCATCCGGCGGTCGCACGTAAGTGCCCTGGAACTTGTCGAGGAATGCGGCTTCCAGGTCCTCCCAAGAACCGATTGAGTCTGCTGGCAAGCTGTTGAGCCAATGCCGGGCCGGTCCTTTAAGTTTGAGCGGGAGGTATTTGATGGCGTGTAGATCATCGCCGCGTGCCATGTGGATGTGAAGGATATAATCCTTGATCCATACCGCCGGATCTGTTGTGCCATCGTATGATCCGATGTTTACGGGTTTGAAACCCTCTGGGATCTTATGATCCATTACTTCATTCGTGAAGCATAGCGGGTGTGCGGCGCCTCTGTACTGGGCTATATCACGACGCAGCTCGGAAGAGCTATGTCTGTTGTGTTCGGCCCGGCCGGATTTGTTGTATCCTGAGTGAAGATCATTGTCACGTGCCGTAGGGCGCCTGTGCGATCCGTAGATTGATCTTGTTTGTCTTGCCTTATCCTCCAGTCTGTCTCGCAGGTCGGGCGCATTTTCCCGTGCCTTAGTTGAGCGGCGTCGGGGCATGGCTTGGGTGGAGGGCCGAGAGGCCTCTCTGTCGCGGCCACGAGGTGGCCGGTTTGCCATGTCATGCGTTGGTGATGTAGGTGCTTCCTCCTATGATCGGGGTAGCGGCCTGCGCTTCGGGTAACTCTTGGAGGGGCGTTCGAGTTCATACTCTTCGGCCGCAAGGACTTCAGTCCATTTGTCAGCTAGCAAATCTTGGGCAGCTCTAAGCTGTTGCTGCTTTTTCTTGAGGCTGCTTGCCGTGGCTAAGAGCCTGCGTTTAAAACACTCTTGTTCGGCGGGGTCTGATGGTATGATGAATTCGTCGTTATCGAGGCTTGCCTCGTCTTCGGAGGGAGGCGTATAGTTATCATCCTCGACCTCTCGGTCTGCCGCTCTCTCATGAGGGCTGGCTTCTCCATCTTCCTATGCCAAATCTTGCTGAGGTGGGTGTTCTTCGGCGCTATCTGGGGTAGTATTATCTCCCGTGCCGGAATCACCATTTTTGCTTTGGCGGGATTTAGAGCGGCGCCGCTGACGCCGACGCTTTGGCTGTTTCTTGGGGGCGTCTTCCCCCACTGTTCCATCGCCATCTCCATCTTTTGGAGTATCCACCATATCTATGTCATATGACGAGGTGGCCTTCCAGCGCCCTACGGGTGTTGGTTCCTGTTCGTCTCCTACATCGTCGTCCATGCCGTCGATGTCTTCGGAGCTGAAGTCAAGCATGTCGGTTAGATCGTCGACAGTGGCTACAAAGTGGGTGGTGGGTGGGCTTTGAATTTCCTCATCGTCCGTATCCCACCCTCGCTGACCGTAGTCCGGCCAGGGCTCTCCTGATAAAGAGAGAGACTTAAGAGAATTCAGGATATCGCCAAGAGGCAAATGCTGAAAGATGTCCGCGGCGGTGAACTCCATTATCGGCGCCCAATCGGATTCGATCGGCAGGGGCGCGGGGGGCTCGGAGTTCGGAGAGGAATCCGGTTTCTCAGAGTCACGGGCCATGCGGAGTGCCGGGCTGGAGTTCGGCTCGATCGCCTCTGAGATTGCAGCCCCTGAGGCAGCGTCCAACCGCTGATCCTCGATCGGCGCAGTAGGCTCCGAATCAATGGTCGGAACCGATGCGTGTGCGGCCTCCAAGGTGCTGTTCGGCGGCAGAGCTACATCATGCCCATCGAGACAGTGCGGCGCGCTTGGCTGTGGCTCGAATCCGTCGAAGATCAAGTCCCCGTGGATGTCAGCCGTGTAGTTTAGGCTTCCAAACCTGACCTGATGGCCAGGGGCGTAGCTTTTGATCTGCTCAAGGTGGCCGAGCGAATTGGCCCGCAGAGCGAAGCCGCCGAAGACGAAGATCTGTCCGGGGAGAAAAGTCTCACTCTGGACCGTATCGTTGTTGATGATCAAAGGAGCCATCGGGCCTAAAGGCGACGACACAGAGGAACTCTCAATGAAAGCACCAATGTCGGTGTCAAAACCGGCGGATCTCGGGTAGGGGGTCCCGAACTGTGCGTCAAGGCCGGATGGTAACAGGAGACAAGGGACACGATGTTTTTTACCCAGGTTCGGGCCCTCTCGATGGAGGTAATGCCCTACTCCTGCTTGATTAATATTGATGATATGGGTAATACGAGAGTAGATCTACCACGAGATCAAGGAGGCTAAACCCTAGAAGCTAGCCTATGGTATGATTGTTGTGTATGGAGTTGATTGCCTACGGACTACAACCCTCCGGTTTATATAGACACCGGATAGGGTTAGGGTTACACAGAGTCGGTTACAAGGGTAGGAGATCTTGAATATCCGCATCGCCAAGCTTGCCTTCCACGCCAAGGAAAGTCCCATCCGGACACGGGACGAAGTCTTCAATCTTGCATCTTCATAGTCCAGGATCCGGCTGAAGGTATAGTCCGGCTACCCGAACACCCCCTAATCCAGGACTCCCTCACTCTACCCTGCCGGAGTGTACGTAGAGAGAACCCTTAGGGTGTGGGCGATCTCAAGGTGGAGGGGCGCAAGGGAGTTAATGGAGTTCTTCCTTGCGACCGGCTTCCGCCACCTCCCCCGCGGCTCTCCGAGGATGTACCATCTTGAGGAGGTAAACCACAATGGCGTTGTGGTTGGGCTCCTCGCTACGTTCACTAACCCCTTCGATGCTTTCCACCTCCTCGGGCGAGTGTATTGGGTTGGTTGTGAGTTCATAGCTTTCACCACCCATAACATCTTCACCGACTTCAACAGCATCTTCCCCAACAATGATGTTATGCACACGCTCCCGTACCCCATCAACAACGGGGAGGCGTGAAGGGCGCCCGGAGGAGCGAGGTGGTGTTCACCCGGAGGAGGAGGAGGAGAAGAACCCAAAGAACCCGCGTTTGGTGCTCCCGATCTATCTAGCTTGCTATATATCTATCATATTAGTATTTTAAGTTGTAATCATTATGCTACTATTATTAAGTTGTATTAGTATTTTAAGTTGTAAGGATATCGTGGAGTTGTAAGGCTATCGTGGAACTATGGGTTGCAATCATTATGCTTCTATATAATCGTTATGCTACTATATATATTGTGTGTTTCGTGCTATTATTTGTAGATTGCTATGGGTTGTTCTTGCTATTATTTGTGTATTGCTATGGGTTGCTACGGGCCCGGGTTGCTACACCCCAATCACCACACACACCATCTTCAAAATATTGGCCAAATAATGGGTCATGACCCAAACCATAGACATGCAACTAGGAGCCCCATGCAAACCCACTATCGACCTGCAACTAGGAAATGCAAACTAATTTACTTCATGCAAGCATGCAACTCTTTTAGTTCATGGAATCGTAGACATGCATAAAAACAAGTAACATTTAGTTTTAGTGCATCAAAAAATGTCCATCACAAAATTTAGTGCAAGAAAAAGGTCAAAGTAAAAACAAGTAACATTTTATTTGCCGAAGTTAGAGGTGGGTTGGTGTCCCTACGCGAGTGAGCTCGTGCCCCTACGCGGGTGGGCTGGTCTCTATTTGGGCATGGTTATTTTCTTACGGCCCAACATCTATTCGACAGCCCAGTTTTGTTTTTTACTAGAAACTGAATTTGGGTGTGTACTCTGTTAATTGAAGAACAAAAACAGAGGAAACACAGCACGAACACTGAATAATTTGTGTTCCAAATTGTTGCTTCAATTCAGATACATAACTTGGCATGGCGCACAGATCACATCCTCTACCCTGACAGGCCTAAATGCCCATTCTAATGACGGATGAACAAGAAATAAAACAAAAATAGAGCAATGATACAACAATAGAACCTCCCTGCCATGATATTTGCTTGTTTCTGCAAATCGATCATCTGCATTAGATGTTTCTTGATCTTCTTCAGTTCCTCGGTCAATTCGAACTCCGCATGCAGTTCAGCATTGCGCACATACATCGCCATCGGCACGACTCTACCCGCCCCTCCGCCCGAGCTCCCCATATTCTCCACAGCAATCGGCGGCACCCCGCCCAAATTGAGCTCCCAGGTTGCGGCCACGCTCGGATCAACGTAGCCCTCAAACCGAATCCTATCAACATATTCATCAATCTACTCGAAATGGTAACATTTCTTCAGAATCTAAAAACAACAACATGAACCCTAAATCCCAATCGAGGAGAAAAACAAAATATGGAGAAATCAGAGCAAAAGACAGCGAAAGAACGGGCTTAGAACTGAGATCTAACCTTGCCATCCCTTCCTGCCATTGGTTTGCTCAAGCATTTCACAAATTCCCGCCCAAGATTGCCATTGTCATCCCTCTTAGTGACCAGCCGTTTAAGAGGGTCTGGGCGTGGGCAGTCAGGGCACCTTGTGAGCAGCACTGGTCCTTATTGTCATCATTCTAAATGTGTGGCGGAGGAGGTAGACATTTGCGCTAGGTCGCCGGAGAAGAGAAAGATTGGGGAAAGGGGATGAATGGGTGGCAGCGGGCGGACGGGCATGGGCGCTCGTCTCTTCTAGCTGCAAGGAGGTGGGTCCCACGAGTAGACAAGTGGTGGGTCCCGCGCTTACGTGGATAAGTGGTGGGTCCAGCCCCCAACAGCTAACGAGGGCATCATTTGAGTTTAACAGCCATGTCGTGCGTGGGCTATTTACCTGGTCAAATTTATCGCACCACAGCCATTCGCTTAAACAACGTCGCACCCTTGTTAATTCACCTCAAATGTGTCGCACAGGAGCTATGAGTAACCGCTATCGATTGAAACTCTAATGAGGACTGACAAGGCATCAGTATCCTGGCTACTCATCACGGAACTCCACCACGGACAGCACCACAGGCGTGACATCCGTTCGCTCCCTCATGGCATCCAACCACTCGGGCTTCCCCTCCACCCACTTGTTGAGGAACGCCACCATGCCGCCGGCGACGAACCGCCTCATGGGCGCCCTGGCCCCGCCGCTCTTGCACAGGGCGCGCGTGGCCAGCCCCTTGGCGCCCGTCGTCACGTCGTCCATCATGTCGGTGTGCCCGTAGTCCCTCGCCACCAGGTGGCACGCCGGCGCCGAGCACTCGTCGTAGAACTCCGCGTGGCTCACGCCCAGAGGCGCGCACGGCGGGAACAGGGCGTTGCGGGGCAGCTCGCCGAGGCCCGTGCCGATGACCATGACCGGCGCCGGGACGCGCAGCGCGTTCGGCTTGTAGACCAGGATCGGCGGAGGCGTCTGGTCGCCCATGCCGGTGCCGTCCACGGGGTCGACGGCGATGAGGGCCGCGAGAGGCAGGGTGGTCTTGGCGTGGCCCAGCGCGAGCGCGAAGGCCACCTTGCCGCCCCGGCTGTGGCCGGAGATGGACACCTGATGAATGATGATGCAATTGTTAGTATCTTGATGAATAATTGTTCGGTTAAATTAGAGAGCAATCGATGGTAAACTGACCGCAGTTAGGTTCGGTCGAACACCGGGTGGGAGCTTGGAAGAAAGGCCGACGGCGAGCCAGTCGATGACGGCGGCCGCCGAGTTTATCTCGCCGGTGGTGTCGGGCCCGGATACCGTGTACAGCTACAATTGTACTCGAGTTCAGTGTTCATCTCTGGAGCAGAAATTCATTGCCGCGCCGACATTAGCTTGACGACCTTGTTGATATAAGATACCTGAGGACCGACGACGATGAAGCCATGGGAGGCGACATGCTGGAGCAGCTGGGAGTAGAAGTAGTTGTTGCAGAGGTAGCCGTGCAGGAAGAGCAGCACCGGGTACTCCCCTGCGTCGCACGGGGCGGCCACCAGCAGCGGCTTCGGAGGAGACTGCGCGTCGACGGGACTGGTCGGACAGCACCTCGTGGCCTGCGCGACCTTGGTAAGGCTGGTGCCATGGCGTCCATGGTCGAACACGTCGCCTGCAGACGCCATGGTGTGAAGCAGAGCGACAGGCTGCTACTCTGCCGATCCCACGCGCCTTGCAGAGGAGCTCGTGTATGTTAACCTGGAGTTGTGGTAGTTACCGGTGCTTGTGGCCGCTTAACGGCCGTGTGTTCTGGGGATCCTTATCTGCGTGGTTCTCCAAGAAATATCTGATGCATTTTAGTCCTCCTTTTCACATTCTCTTGTAGTACGTACTTGATAGTTGATACGATGGAAGATTGGGACATTCCTTTGTTTCCATCTTCGATAAGTCTTACTAGTCATCAGTCGGCCGCCTCCCATCACTATGTCGACGCGTTTGTATCGTGTCCTTGCTGAACGTGATGGATTGAAGTTTGGTTTGGGGATGAGAATCTGAAATTCAACCTTATGTTGGACTCGTCATCATCGGTGCACGCGCGACGATTCCTTCTTGAAAGTGTAGCCTACGAGTTGTGCATTTTTCTTTTTGCTCTCGTCTTGTAACATAGGATTAGTGGTTATTTAGAGCAGTCACTATCGTGAGGCATGCGACCTCGGATTTTCTTTTCGCTTTATTTCCGGTTCAATGTTGTTTGGTTGCTGGATTTTGTATTCTTAATAATATATAGTTATATGCATTGTCCTGATGCAGAGGCCGGGAGTTATCCTTCTTTCTGAAAAAAAAATGACATTAATATGTAATTATGAAGCATGCTAAACTTTAAATATCAAATATTTCAATTTCATGAAATAAACCGAAATAGATTTATGCTTTACAAGTCCGGTGAAATAAGCACTCAGCTTCCTCTTAAGCAGCCCGCATTGGCAGGCCGCAACCACTAGTGGTTTGCAACCGGCGCTATAGGGGTGATTCCTATATGGTATGTGTCACTGGATAGCAACCCAACGCATACCTCCCCATGCGCCACGTCCTCTGTACGGACCGGCCTATACTGGTTTCTCCCAGCGGGTTTTTCTTGTTCTTTTGGTTTTTCGTCCTGTTTTTATTTTCTTTTTTCTATTTTTGTCTTTTGTCTTTTTTCTTATTTTCTTCCTTTATCCTTTTCTTTTTTTAATAATTTTGGTAAGATTATTTTTAAATTTGTGAATATTTTTTTGAATCTGCAAATATTTTTTGAATTCATGAATGACTTTTGGATCCACCTACATATTTTTCTATGTATGTGAAAATTTTTAAGTCACAGTTTTTTTAATTCGCAAATGTTTTTCTAATTCACGGATATAATTTTAGTTCATAATATTTTTTTTGAATTCGTAAACATTTTTTTGAAGTCGAGAACAATTTTTGAAATTTGTTATCATTTTTTAAAAAACTTGTGATCATTTTTTAAGCTCACTAATATTTTCGAAATTCAAGATTATTTTTTGAAACCATGAACATTTTTTGGAATCCTGTGCATTTTTTGAATCGTGATTTTTTTT
Organism: Triticum urartu; assembly: GCF_003073215.2. NCBI lineage: Eukaryota > Viridiplantae > Streptophyta > Magnoliopsida > Poales > Poaceae > Triticum > Triticum urartu. The sequence continues at coordinate 62,199,801 of NC_053024.1, read as the reverse complement.
CGAAAACAATGTTTGGATTCGTATTTTTTTCTAAATATGCGAACATTGTTTAATTCGTGATTTTGTTTCAGAATTCGGGACATTTACTACGTTCATGAACATCTTTCTTATAAATTCATATTTTTGAAACCACAAACAGAAAAAAATACGAAAAAAAACTGGGGCGCCTCGGTATAGGTGCCGTATAGAATTTCATCAGCTAGGCAGCCAGCAGTGACCAGCTCTGTTCTGCTCCATCTAGGAAAAAAAACTCTGTTCTTCTCGTCTCGACTCTCGCGCGGACTTGCGTTGGGGAACGGGGTCTGGCTGGGGCCGGGGCAGATGCGTTCGGGCGCGGGGGGCGGCGGGCGTGCGTTCTCCAGCCCGTCAGATGGCCAGAGGCCTCGACGCCTCGTCGCGGCCGCGCTCCGCATCAGGGCGACGCCAGCTCTACGCGCGGTGAGCCAGTGAGCAGCAAGATCAGTCTACTCTCCCTCCCCATTCGGTAATTTTATCCAGTTCGATTCCTAGTTTTCCGCTGCATCTTAATTAGTGGGGGATTCTAACTAGGTCAGATGTTTTGCACTAGACACATTTGCTGTTTATAAAGGACCGAATCTAGCCATGGTTTAGGGGAATGCTAATATACTGTCGATTCATTTTATACAAAAGAAATAGAGGTGAATGTGAAGCTACTGAATGCTCGGCCTCCTCTCTTGCTACTCTAGTTTGAACATCAAAGTCATAAATAACAAATCAAACTCGAACAATCGAAGTCTTGTTCCGAGGGATTAAATTCTTGGAACGGGATCCAGCATTGTGTTCACATATTTGGCAATTATCCACCTAATCAAAGTGATGATCTGTGGCGAGCAGATTTAAAGCAGTCCTTATCGAAAAAGGCTTTCGCCCCGCTTTATAAATAAAGCAAACCGTCAAAAGCACACACACACGGACTAGTCCGGAACACACACATTCAAGATACACAACAAGAGGTACAAAGGTTCCGCTGAGGGCACAGCTCAACAAGCCCAAAAAACAACAAAGAAAAGAAAGGCCGAAGCCGGAGAACAGGTCCGGCGCCTAATCTGGCTCCGGAGGAGGCGGAGGGGGCGGCGGCGGCGACAGACGAAAGGCCATCGATCGAAGGTCGGCGATGAAGGCGGAGATGGCGTCCCGGTCCCGAAGGCCGCTAAGCGACTGCCAAAGCTGCAAGAAACCAGGCAGTTTGAAAAGAGCGTCAGTAGCCCGTCGAAGAGGGATGCGCTGAATCACAAGCTTATTGCGAATCGTCCAGAGGGTCCAGACGAGTGCCCCAATCTCAAGCCACCTAATGTGGCAAGAGGGCAGGGGGAAGTTTTAAAGTTCGGCAAAGAGGTCGGGAAAGTTAGTGTGGCACCAATCACCTCCCACTACCTCTCTAAAGCAGCTCCACACGAATTAAACGGACACATAGGAGAAGAAGATGTGGTTCGAATCTTCAGGGATACCACACAGCGGACCCTTTTGTGGTTCGAATAAGCAGTCCTTATGCAGACCCTTTTGTGAAATTGCAAAGTTTATGGTACGCAAGATCGACACTTCAAGTACAATTGATTCAACCCGGACGATTTGGGGTAGTCCTAAAAAGTTACAGCTTCGTCCCTCCTAAGATTTCTTTCAAGCTCCACGACTGACACCTGTATATATCACTCAAACTGACCCAAAGGCCATGATGTTTCAGACAACTTACGAGCCGATGTAATCCATTCAGTTAGTGAACTCTCATTGTTTCTCAAAGGAATTCCAAACAAGCACAGACAGAAACTTCTGTAAAATTCATGAGTTCACATGTACATGCTAGGTGCTTACATACACCAAGTAGTTTCAGACTGGAACCATGTAGAACATACAGAAGATTGATTCATTAACCCCGTGAGTAATTAAACTGAGCATAGACAACCAGAGTAACATCTGAAGTGAAGTAAATGTTTGATATGCTCCCTAGCTAGTGTTTGAATACATTAAAATATAGTATCTATCCAGACGAAATGCACAAGAAAGTAGATGTTTTAACATCTAAGAGAGACACGATAACACTGAACACCGTATATGTATATGTTATCTTCCTCCTGAAAGGTCGGAAAAAGTGGCAAAACTCGTCGATAACTGAGGGTATTGCAAGTTTGGTGATTCCAATCCTCTGTTTTGCGTCAAGGCCTGCATAGTGAAGCTGAAGTGTGCTGGTGTTAGCTCTGGGAGTGGTGTATCACCTTCGAGATACTGCATGACTTGCCGCATTGTGGGCCTTGCGCTAGTAAAAGGGTGCGAGCACAGAAGCCCTAGCTTCAGCACCAATGATGCATCATCGATGTTGTAGTCACCCCGCAGTCTCTGATCCAGGGTATCCATGAGCGATCCGTTGTGCCAACGCTCTATAACCCAGTCGACCAATGTATGTTTGTTGCCAAATGGATTCTGCTTGATAGGCCTCTGCCCAGAAGTGACCTCAAGGAGAAATATGCCGAACGCAAACACGTCTGTAAGAGCGGATGCCTTCCCTGTGCGTACGAACTCAGGCGCCAGGTATCCCATGGTTCCAACCATATGTGTGGTTTGTGGATCAGTGCCATGGTCGTACAACCTTGAGAGACCAAAGTCACCTAGTCTTGCATTCATTTCACTGTCCAGAAGCACGTTGCTCGGCTTGACGTCTCGGTGTATGACAACTTTCTCCCACTTCTCGTGAAGGTAAAACAATCCGAACGCGACACCCTTGATAATATGTAACCTCTCCTCCCAATTCAGTGATGGCTTGCCATCTTTAAAGTATAAATACTGATTGAGGCTTCCATTTGACATGTAGTCATAAACCAAAAGAAGTTCACCTTTCCTTCGGCAATAGCCAAGCAGGGGCACAAGGTTGCGGTGTCTGAGCCGGCCGATACTGACAACCTCCGCGATGAACTCCTTCATCCCTTGCCTCGACTCGTGAGACACTCTCTTCACCGCCACTTTCAGTTTGGACTTTGGGAGTGTCCCTTTGTATACCTTGCCGAACCCGCCCACACCAAGCAGATTCTTTTCCTTGAACCCTTCCGTGGCATGGAACAGGTCCTTGAAGGAGAAGCGGTGTGGCCCGAAATCGACCTCCCAATCTTCCCGCAGCTCCCTGTACCTGAATCTCTTGCGAAGAAACAAAATGATGACAGTTCCTACTACAAGGACGAACGTGGCCGTGGCAATAGGCAGGGTGATCTCCAGGACCTTGGAGCGAGGCTCTGGGCCAAGACGTGGTAGCTTTGGGAGCTTAGATGTGTCGATGGCTGGAGCAGGGCCGTTTACGGCGAAGCTCCAGCCGAGAACGCAGTGGATCGTGCTGATTGCGCCGGTTGTGGCTGCGAAGCCGATGTACGATGGTTCTCTCAGAACTGTGGAGAGGTTGTAGGGAGATGAAAGCAGCGGCCTCACCGGCTTAGCTACTCCCAGAGGAGCCAAGAACACGTTGATCTGCGTGGACACCCCATCATAGTCAGCCCATACCTGCATCGCCTTGCCGCTGATAAGAGTCAAGTTGTTGAAGGCTCTACTCTCATCATCGTAGTACCCAGTGCGGTAGGCCTGCAAGGAGTTGAGGCTGTTGATGTCGATGCCAACGTGGTTGTTGTCCATGTCCTGGAACTCCTTGTTCTGGGTGGTGTCGAGCTCGACGGCGAACATGTGGTTGCTGGCGTTGCCATTGTTGCCGCTGTTGAGGAGGCCCATGTACTGCGCCCACGTGTTGGAGAGGTTCTTGGTGGGGGCGACAAAGAAGGCCATGCCGTCGGCGCTTATGCCGTCGTGGACGGAGAGGATGGCGAAGGCGAAGCTGAGGGAGAAGGACCGCACCGTGCCGTTGGGCGACCCGCGCAGGCTCAGCGGGGTCGGGTACAAGGCGTGGCCGAGGTTGATGGTGTCGTTGGTGAGCTCGAGGAGCCCCTCCGGCGTCACCTTGGCGCTGCCGTCGAGGGTGAGGTTGACACCGGAGAAGCCGTTGTATAGGAAACTGAAACTGTCGTTGCTGGTTGTGGATGCAGCACAGGGAAGAACGAGGAGTGGGATGGCATAGAGGAGGAAGAAGATGTGCTCCCTCGGAGCCATGCCTTGAGCTCTCTGGCAAGGAAAATATTACGATATTTTGTGGCTGATAAACAACTAGTACCGGTGTGGCTATCCTATCTAAGTAGTACTGCTGTATGTGCGCGTGACAGTGGCAAACAACTGCCCATGATTATTTACTAAGAAGTAAATCCATAAATTTATAGTACTTAGTAATTTTGCTAAGTCGCAAGCAAGAGACACATCACCATCCACGTGTGCAATCGAAGAGAAAGTGGTCCAACAGGTTCAATTTTCTTCCTAGATACTGAAAAATTGTCTCCCCATCGACGCTGAAGTCTGAACATCTTTGTGGAACTGTCTAAATCAGACTGATTTAGACGGCAACCACTAGCAAGTAGCAACACGTTGTTATAATTCTCTCCTCCGAGACGAGGGAAGAGCCTTTGAATATCAAGCCAGAAAGTAGAGTAGCATGCGTACACTTCTGTTGGTGATAAGTCTGGATAGTCGTCTAAAACGACTGGGTATGCATGATCCGTCATGGTCAATCCCGGCGTCCTCTGGCTAGCGGTCTGCATATGCACTTCTGTTGGACTTTTCTGCTGAATCTGAGGTGGTCCGGGCTAGGTATGCACCGCACATATAATGTAGCTAGCCTAGAGTTTTCTACATACTGTATGTAAGGACATCCTCATCCGCCCAACACCAAGGACTGGGCCGTCGCTACACGGTGGACACCTACATCATGCACGTCTCCATGTCGGGTTGGACGGTCCCAGACTGATGGATGTGTTGTTTGTAGAGTCAAACGGGTGCCTGCAGAAGAGCTTGTCTATTCTCTGATAAAAGTCTACTGCGACAGCCATTTTTCTGTGTGGCTAACCCAGGGCGATCCGGTTGCATGGCTGGAGTTTCAGGAAAAGCATGAGAGAAATGTGAAAGCGAAGGGAGGAGGGAGAGGAGTCGGTCCACTGAGGAGACTGTAGCATTGGATGAGATCCACTTTGTAAGGTGGTTTCAAGACTCCATGTCTGTAATGCCAAGGTCTGTGGTTGGTTTTGTTGCGTGTTGATGCGTGAGCTATGCAATTTTTTTTAATAATTTGCTTTTCTACATTCTCAATGTCTTGACTAGTTTTTGATATCGTGATGGTGTAGAGCCTGGATATAATTTGCATCTTCTTGCTATTAACATATCCATGTTATCGTAGAAATGTGCAAAATGTTATCTCCTTGATATATAGAAAGCCAGTATCCGTTGGATCTTTCAAGAAAGAAACTAAGCTAGTTATTTTGAATAACATATGACCATATATTAATTCTTTAGAATTAGTCACAAGGGCAGTAATTGTATGTGTTGTCCATATAATTCTGGCCAATAAATACATGTATTTTGCCAACAAGTATACTCTATATATGCACATGTTTTTCTTTACAGTATGTATGCACCAGTTATTACACTTCCTAGCAGTTTTAGTACATGTCCTTCATTGTAATTATATGTTGGTTTAGTGAAGGATAGAGCCATTTTAAAAAAATGACGGTTTACCCCGCCTCTGCATCAGACGATGCACACATCCATATTTGCTAAGATTAGAGTATCAAACATCCATTACATCGTACAAAAGTGACAAGCAAAAAGAACACAAAGCTCGAATTAACCGGGCACTAAGAAGGCACAATGACTCAAGTCACATATCATAGTGAGGACCATGCAATTCACCTCCCAACTGTAAGGACGGATGTGCTGTCAATACGCGCTGTTGATGAAGGATACGTCATGATGAATTGATCAAATCCTCCATTCTGCATTATGGTCATCATCTGAAAGCTTAAATCCGTCGGTGACATCTCCGGCAATGGCATGTCGCCATCAAGGTACTGCATCACCTGCCGCATGGTAGGCCTTGCATTGGCGAATGGGTGAGAGCATAGCAGGCCTAGCTTTAGAGCCACACATGCCTCGTCGGCGTTGTAGTTGCCCCCAAGCTGCTTATCCACGGGATCAAGGAGCGATCCCTTGTTCCATTGATCGAGCACCGATTCGACCAACAATACTTGGCTATCCTCTAAGTTTGGATTGACAGGCCTCTGCCCACAAGTAACTTCAAGAACAAACACTCCAAAGGCAAACACGTCGGTGAGAGGTGTCGCTTTGCTAGTATGCCCTAGCTCAGGAGCGAGGTATCCTATGGTTCCCACCACGTGTGTGGTTTGCGGGTCGGCGTCGTGGTCGTACAGCCTTGCGAGGCCAAAGTCACCGAGTCTTCCATTCATGTCACCATCGAGGAGGACGTTACTGGCTTTGATGTCCCGGTGGATGACCACTTTCTCCCACTCTTCATGAAGGTAGACCAAGCATGATGCAATGCCTTTGACAATATGCCACCTCTGAGCCCAATTCAAAATTGGTTTGCCTTCTCTACCGTGCAAGTACTTGTCAACGCTCCCGTTTGGCATGTACTCGTACACCAGAAACAGTTCACCTCTCCGTCTGCAGTAGCCAAGCAATGGCGCTAGATTGCGGTGCTGGAGACGTCCTATGCTGACAACCTCTGAAATGAATTCTTTGATGCCCTGCTTCGAGTCGTGTGCAACCTCTTCACAGCAACCTCCATTCTAGTAGACACTGGAAGGATGCCCTTGTACACCCTCCCGAATCCTCCAATTCCAAGCAGGTGTGTGTCGCTGAAACCTTCCGTTGCACAGTACAGATCCTTGTAGGAGAACCGTTGTGGACCGAACTCGACCTCCCAATCTTCTCGCAGCTCGGCATACCGGAACCGTCTCCGTAGCACCAGGAGAACAATGGCGCCCATGCTGAGGACGAACGCTCCGGATGCTATTGGCAGAACAATGTCCAGCACCTTGGACCGTGGCTTCGGTCCCATGCGGGGAAGCTTTGGTAGCTTTGAGATGTCGATGGCTGGAGCTGGACCGTTCATGGCGAAGCTCCAGCCAAGCACATAGTGTCGCACATTGATCGTGCCGGTCGCGGAGGAGAAGCCGACATACGCGACGTCTGTGACCGCGGTCGTGAGGTTGTAGGTGGCCGTGAACAACGGCCTTACTGGTCTGCCCACGTTGAGGGGAGCCATGGTGACGGTGATTTGAGCGACCCTGTGGTCGTAATCCACCCACACCTGCATGGCCTCGCGGCTGATCAGGCTCAGGTTGCGGAAGCTACCGTCGTCGTCGTCGAAGTAGCCGGCGTAGTAGGACTGCAGCGAGCGGAGGCCGTTGACGTTGGCGCCGGCGTGGTTGGCGTCGAGGTCGTCGAACTCCTTGTTCTGGATGGTGTCGAGCTCGACGGCGAAGAAGTGGTTGCTGCCGTTGCCGTTGTTCTGGACGTCGGTGAGGCCCAGGAGCTGGCCGGGCAGCGCGGAGGAGAAGTTGGTGCTCGACGCCACCACGAAGGCCATGCCGTGGGCGCTCAGGTCGGTGTAGATGGACTGGATGGCAAACACGAAGGAGGCCGAGAAGGACCGCACGGCGCTGCCACCGGGAGACCCTCCGGCGAAGCGGAGGGGAGTCGGGTAGAAGGCGTGGCCCTTCTGCTGGTCCGTGCCGTTGGTGAGCTCCAGGAGGCCTTCTGGGGTCACCGTGGCCGCGCCGTCCAGGGTGAGGTTGGCGCCGGTGAAACCAGAGTATACGAGCTGGTCATCGCCGCTGGCCTTGGCTGCTAGAACAAGCAGGCAGAGGAAGAGGAGTCGGAGAAGCGTGGACACACTCTTCTCCATGGTGGAGGACAAAGGAACATGAATTTTTTGTAGAGGACCCGCCCGGACTACCCCTGGTTTTTTTCTTGAATGATTTGAAGAGTGTGTACACCGCTATAAAGTCAAATGTTTGTGAGCGACAACGTGCCGGATATACATGTCGAGCTTTTCCACAGACGTCGTTATCTGTTTCCTCTTCGTCTCCAACCTCCCACCCCGCATCCTTTTTATTCTGTCCCCAAATCACAGCAACGCAGCACAAGGGAGAGAGCGTGGAGTCCACAGTCCCCACACGCGGTGTGTCTCCTTCGTCGGGTGCTCCTTCGCGAGACGCGGCGGTCACGTTTTATGGCATTGTCATAAGTTTAGGTGCTCGAATTTCATAGAGCACTCTATGTTTTTACCTTGTGCAATTTTGTTCATGAGTTTAGGTGCTTGATCCGAAGCTCACAATGTATTGAAGCATGCTTTAATCTTAAGGGTTCGCTATCATGTTTGGTTAGATTAGCCCAGTGATCTTGTGTTCATGCATATAAACATTATGACGGCTTAATAAAAACACTGCGGGATTGTCTAAAAAAAGAAACCTGAATTTGGGAACCTTCTCCAATCTGTTTTTTTTTCTGTTTTCTTTCTTCATTGGTGTTGTTAACGGTCTTACCGATTTATTTATGTTTTTTTACTTTTTTTATTTTGTAGTTCTAATTTTTTTGCCTGATTTTCAATCATGTTCACAAATTTCATAAAATGTTCATATTCTTAAAATGTTAATATTTCCATAACAAATCTTTTTTCTAGAATACGTATAAGCATGCGTATCATTGCATTAGAGAATAAGCGGCAAAGAAACCCAATACAACCCCTTTCGGTCATTACAACGCTAATCACAAAAATTAGCAGTCACACACACCACCACGCTACATGCTTCCCTAGACCAATCTCATGCCAATGGCAATGAGGCAAGTCTTAGCTCAACCAAGCCGTGTCACAACCAACGCCAAACACCTCTACAACGAAATAAATACTCGAGGACAACACGGACCAACGTACTTCCAGCCAATGCGTCAAGAAGAAGTCGACAAGTGGATGACAGGTCTGGGCAGACCAAGAGGAGTCGCCGTCAAGAGGGCACTGGCGATTGAGCAGTGGCCGACTCAAGCAACACCAACCGGAGTCCTCGAGCAACAAGACGACGCCTCTAAGGAGGGAACGACGCCATGACGCCGCCGTCGTCTGGTCCGAAGGCCGGACCAAGGGTTTCCTCTGAGCAAGAGGGAGGGACTCAGGTCGGGGCCAAAGACAATGCCTCCATGAAGGGTACGACGCCCGCGGGCGTCGCCGTTGTCAGCCTCGAACATCGCGAAGCAGGATTTCTCCCAACCCCATACCACAAATCCCAAAATCGACCAAAGATGCTCAAGCGAGCCGACCACCACAGCGGGAGGGAGGGCATCTCGTAGCTCCACATCCGCCGCCACCAAGCCAACGAGACCAAAAACAGGGCAATCACTGTCTCACCCCGAGCGATCCCGCACCGCCTCCACCGTGCCCAAGGACTCACCACCACCGCCGCATGAGCCACTGTAAAGGCTCAAGCCCGCGCCGGATCTGAGGCCGCTGCACCGCAATGACGCTACGCGGCAAGCTCCGGTACATGACCGCCACAGATCTGGTGTGGGATCCACGGAACCACCACGCCTTGCCGCCCCAGCCGTGCAGCCTCCCTAGCCGACCGCTCCAAACGCTGAGGAAGGGAGGGCTGCCGCCGCCCGGCGCACCTCGCTGCAGGTCGACCGCTGCCCTCAGCCGCGTCAGCCTACCCCAGCGCCCCAAGGGACCAAGCCCGAGCCCCGTTGCGACCTTCGAAGGCATCAGCTATGGTTGAGGACCTTTATATCCAATGAATCTTCGTGGCGTCAGATTGAAAGGTGGTCGTTGAAGCTATCAAGGGGGCCACCGTGCAATCTATGGAGCTGCAGTGCATGAAATTACAGAACAATCTAGTGCTTTTATTTCTTGTATTTTAGCCATTAGTTTAGGACCTTAAATGTTGAGGCTCACAACCTTGCAACAAACACTATCTTTGGGGGTGGTCACCGTGCTTGGTTAGGCCGACCCGGTGATCATCTTGCATTAAAAAATGTTCACCCTGTGTTTGTAAATAGACTATGATCATTTTGTGAATACATGATGACCAAAGTTGTAAGCCATAGACATTTACTTAGCCCGGCCATCTATTAGGAGTTGTGGGCGAATGTAGCGATAAGAGTCGCAAAGCGACAGTCACACACTTTGCGTCCAATAGGCGTCCGACGCATAGACGCACCCCGGCTAGGCGGGCCCGTTACCGTAGTTGGTTAGGACATATCTATTTTTCCCAGTTTGCCTAAAAAAATATTCTTCCCAATGGTCCAGGTGAGAAGTTTCAACTTCCAAGTCAAGGTTGATGTCAAAAAAAAGAAAAACTTTCAAGTCAAGGTGTCATCATCCTGTACCGATCTCATCTCGCTAGATACATCGATGCAAGCATCCGAGGGAAAATATAAGCATCCGAGAGAAAGGTCAAAGCAGAATTTGGCCACTACCAGAATGTACCGCTCTCCTCTCTGGCAGGCAGGCTCATCCGAGAGAAAATACAGTCCACGTAAATACGAGGGAATCCAGCCGACCATTGACTCAAGGTCTTGAGTCTTTGCTCCTGACTGGAACGCCGCTGGCGTAGCGCTAGCTGCGTGGCACACACCATGACCATGACAGCGTCGTGTGCGGCTAATATATATGCGCGCGCGGACTAGTCGTTGCTGCCATCGTTACCGCGTAGTGCACGATCCAATACACTGTCGCCAGCTCGCTAGATACATCCATCATACTTGTGTTGTGTAGTAGGATACGTTCTAGATACATCCATCTCTTCGACGAGTATTTCCAAACGGAGGGAGTTAGACCACGCAAACTGAACCTGCCATTGCACATTGCGAGGGATCATTTGCAAACACACATCTCCTCCACAGTTAGCGATGGCATGTCCCAAGTCATTCCGCTCGCTGCTTCTGCTCCTCCAACTCCAGCTCGTGGTCGTGGCCGTGAACTCGCTTCTCCCTTCCGAGGCTACATTCACTCATCACGCCATGTCGTCGCCGGAGTGCCTGCCGGACCAGGCGTCAGCGCTGCTCCGGCTGAAACGATCCTTCTCCGCCACAAATCACTCCACCATCGCCTTCCGTTCATGGAAGGCCGGCACGGACTGCTGCCGCTGGGAAGGCGTCCGATGTCATGGCTCCACCGGCTGCGTCTCCTCGCTTGACTTGGGCGATCGCGGCTTGGAGAGTCCCAACCTCGATCTCTCGTTGTTCGAGCTAACCTCGCTCAGGTATCTCAACCTGGCCGGAAACGACTTCCGTATGTCCGAGATACCATCCATCGGGTTTGAGCGGCTCACCAAGCTCACCCACCTCAACCTCTCAGCCACCAACTTCTCAGGCCAGGTGCCACGCAGCATAGGCCGCCTCACCAACCTCGTCTCCCTCGACCTTTCCTTCCGCTTCGAACCATCAATTGGGCCTTTCCACGTCGATGGCAAGTTTCCCGCCGACATAACTCGCCAAGGGCAGCTCACACTCCCAAACTTAACAGCCATACTTGCAAACATGGGTGGTCTGAGGGAGCTCCATCTTGGCTTCGTGGATCTCTCCGGTCAAGGGGGTGAGTGGTGCACTGCTTTGGCCAGGTACACTCTGAATCTCCGTGTTCTTAGCATGCCATATTGTGAACTCACCGGCCCAATTTGTGGATCAATTGCCGGTTTACAGTGTTTGTCGGTGATTGACTTGCAGCACAATCATTTGACCGGTCCATTTCTGGAGTTCTTTGCTGAATACTCTTCTTTGAGTGTTCTTCAACTCGGTTATAATGACCTTCATGGATGGGTCCCTCCGTCTATCTTTCAACACAAGAGATTGGTGACTATTGATCTTCAGCAAATTCCTGGCCTATCAGGTACTCTACCACATTTCTCAACTGATAGTAATCTTGAGAATTTACTCATCGGCAACACCAATTTCTCTGGTGCAATTCCAAGTTCTATCAGTAATCTCAAATCCTTGAAGAAGTTAGGCCTTGGCGCACAGGGTTTTGCCGGTGATCTTCCCTCGTCAATCAGTGAGCTCAAATTCTTGAGTTCATTGCAGGTCTCTGGCTTAGAAGTAGTAGGATCTATGCCACCATGGATCACAAACTTAACTTCCTTGGAGGTTCTTGAGTTCTCCCTTTGTGGCTTGCATGGACCAGTACCTTCTTCCATATGTGAGTTGTCAAAACTGAGAATATTGTCGGTTTATAGTTGTAACTTTTCAGGGAAAATACCTCCATGTATTTTTAACTTAACTCAACTAGACACCCTATTACTTCATTCGAATAATTTTAGTGGCGAAGTGGAACTTAACTCATTGTGGAAATTACCAAGCCTATCTAACTTAAAGCTCTCAAATAACAAACTAAATGTAATAGATGGAGAAGATATTACTTCTTCCGTGTCTTTCCCAAACATAAAGTTCCTAGAGCTAGCATCTTGCAACATAAGTAAATTCCCCAATGTATTGAAGCATTTACCTGGGATTTATGTGATTGACCTTTCAAACAACCAAATTCAAGGGGTCGTGCCACAGTGGGTGAGGGAGACATGGAGCAATTCACACCTTTTCTACCTAAACTTATCCCACAATATATTTACTAGTGTTGGCTATGACAGCTTTCTCCCTTTGGGCCCAGTAGACGTGTTGGATCTCAGCTTCAACATGTTCAAGGGGCCTATACCCATACCGAGATCCTCTGGCAGTGTGCTAGATTTCTCATGCAACCATTTTTCATCCATGCCACATAATATTTCTACTCAACTTGAAAAAACTGCAATTTTCAAGGCATCAGGAAACCAACTCTCTCAGGATATTTTACTGTATTTTTGTGGTACAAAGATACAATTTCTTGATCTATCTAACAATATCCTCCATGGCACAATACCCTCATGTCTAATGAAGGATGGAAATGCATTGAAGGTTCTAAATCTGAAGCAAAATCAACTTCAAGGAGAGATGCCTCATGATGTCAACAACAATTGCATGCTTGAGGTGCTAGACTTCAGTGGAAATTGGATCCAAGGGCAATTGCCTAGATCTCTATCTTGTTGCAAGAAGTTGGAGGTTCTGGATGTGGGAAATAATCGGATCAACGATTCTTTTCCATGTTGGATGAGTGGACCTCCTGGTCTTCAAGTACTTGTCCTGAATTCTAATGAATTCTTTGGACAAGTGGCACCATCTGTTGCTAATAATAAAAACAATTGTCAATTTCCAAGACTGCGAATTCTGGATCTCGCCTCCAACAACTTCTCTGGTACATTGACAGAGGACTGGCTTATGAATCTAAAGTCCATGATGGTCGACACCTCTAACGGGATATCAGCGATGAAATACACATTTGAACTACAAAGGCTCCAACAAGAATATCAAGTAGCCACCACACTCACTTACAAAGGGTATTCCATCACACTTCCAAAGATCTCAAGGACCCTTGTACACATTGATGTGTCAAACAATGCATTCCATGGTAGCATCCCCCAAGCTATCGGGGATCTTGGTTTGCTCAACATTCTCAACATGTCACACAACTCCTTGACTGAAGGAATTCCGTCCCAGCTTGGTCGTTTGAAGAAACTAGAGTCTTTGGATTTATCCTCGAACGAGCTTACGGGAGTAATTCCACAAGAGTTGGCATCTTTGGACTTCCTTGGGACACTAAACTTCTCCAACAATAAGCTGGAGGGAAGAATACCAGGATCACCTCATTTTCAGTCATTTTCCAACAGCTCATTTCTCAGGAATGATGGGTTATGCGGAACTCCATTATCCAAAGAATGCAGCAATGATACAAGGCCATATACCACGGTTCATCCTTCGAAGGAAAACCCTACAAACATGGTGTTATTTCTCTTTTCTGGATTGGGATTTGGTGTTGGGTTTGCAGTTGTAATCATAGGGACATGGGTTCTCCCTATTAGAAAGAAAAGTTGAAATGGTGCTCTATTTTCATTTAGAATCAGTGGGGTAATAAGTGCGAAGATTATGAAAACATATGTACTACATAATTGGTAGTAGTTACTGTTTTCTTAGGTGAGGAGGTACTAGTTAATGTTGTACTGTTGTATTACTGTTGCAAGTCATCTGCATCAAGGCTTGTAACTTAAGGGGAAATGGTGTGACATGTTGTATCATGAAAATACATTATGATGTGCCACTTTACTCAAGTCTTGATCGAGTTCATAGTTGGGTGAACGGATTTTCAGAGTTATACGATTCCTTTTTCTCCCTTTAAAAATATTTATGCTTTTTTAGCACAAGTTTTTCAGTTAGTATTGCAGACTCGAGATGATAATATACACTACTGTCTACTAAAGTAGACAGACACAGCATGGCAATAAGAACTACCAGGCTACGAACATTGTCAATTGCTGAAGCACGTCTGTAAAGGTTGGCAAAAGAAAACATTAGAGAATGATCCGACCATACAAGGTAATATATACTTGGCTGAACAGGTATGCAAGCAGTTGCTAAAGAAAAACTGTCCTGATCAAGTTCATACTTGGTGAAAAAAAATTCAGAGTTATAAGATCTCTTTTTTCTCCCTGTAAAAATGTACTTACATGTTTTTTTAGCTAAGTTTTTAGTTAGTACTTTTGCATACTGGAGATGATATATATGCTAGAGTAGTAGACTGACACACCATGGCGATATATAAGAACTACCGCACTAGGAACAATTCCATCAAAGGTATGTAAGCAGGTGCTTAAGCAAAAGAATCCAGGCATGCATAACCCCACATTTGGCAAAAAGAAAGCAGGTAAAAACTCGAAGGTAACACCAATAGACCGTCTAGAGGACCGAAAACCAAAAGTACACAACCGGCAGGATACCAGCGTCAGGGAACGAAACACAGCTCATGCTCTCGATCGAGCGGAAACGAAACATCGGCCACGGGCCACCGCATATCAGAGGGCCACTGCGACGTCCACGCTACCGGTTGAGCCCCAGAAATCGTCCGGTACGAACAGGAAGCGTTTGGCCTTGTACCCCTGCAGCTTACGGACGAACGGCACTTCCCCCCACGCCGACAACGCCCACCGCCGGTCGTCATACACCTTCAAGTATATTGACTCCGCCTCCTGATCCACCTCGGCCCCGTATGGGCAAACGCGGACCACCGAGAGCGAGCGGCCCGTGAGGACGTCGCCGCCGTTGAGCAGGAGGAACACGCTCTCGTCGTCGGGGTGGAGCAGCGCGCGGAAGGGCGTGGATTTCTGTAGCGTCACTATGATGGCCGTGGTGTTGGGAGTGGTACCCTTGGTGAAGGTGGCGGCGTCGCCGGCTGGCACGTGGGCGTCAAGGATGTGACCGTAGAGGAGGCGGCCGCGGTAGGCGCAGCCGTCGAACGGGCAGCTGTGCGGCGCGAAGAGGCATGCCTCCTCCTCGTGGGCGCGCGCCTCGGTGTACCGGACGGTCTCGCCGCATCCGTGCTTCTTGAACCTGCAGGGCCTGGTCATGCCGGCGAGGATCTTCTCCATGGCACGGCACCGCAAGTCGCCGATGGGCTCGCTGCAGCTGGGGCACTTGCGGTGCATGCTGATGCAGCACTTGGCGCACGCGGCGTGCCCGTTCTTGCACTGGTCAATCATCAATTCAGAGTTTAAGACAGAGAAAGTACAACAGTGAGCAAAGCATATCCTAGTCCTACTACTACAGTATCAGTATGTTTGAGGAGTTTAGGTGCTTGCCGAGAAAACTTGCGACTCAAATGGTAAAAAGCATATGTCGCATTCCAGAGTATCCATCTCAAGGGAGAAGACGTTGAAGACCTCTTCTTCCTCGTCTCCATGCTCCGTCTTGCACTTGCTTGCTGTGGTTCTCGCCTTCTTTGGTGCGCTGCCACTACCAGAACCCATGGTCTTCTTTGGCTCACCAACACCCTTGGCGCTCCTTTTCTGCATCGCCAGATCTCGTATGGTCACCCTATATATGTATCCAAGAGAGAAAGCAGTGACGAATGGATTCAGTAAGGCAAAAAGCAACCTGCAAGTTGAGATATGCTAACCTGCAGTGCAGGTTGAGATGAAGATGGAAGCCGAGTCGTCGTGAACTCGACAACTCGCGGTGGCAATGGCACAGGCAGCGACGGTCATTCGGAGAATTAATAGGCATATCTCGAGAGGCGAGACGACCAGATGACGGGGTTGGCTTGCGCGTGCTTGGCTGCAATGAGTTTCTGGGCAGCTCGCGCAAACTCCTCGATCGTGTTGCAAGGCAGCCATTGGCCGAGATGCACGGCTGTGCTCCGCCTCCGTGTGACGAGACAGGACACGCGCCTCTTCGGCCGCCAATGCCCGCTAGCTACGTCCTGCAGTATGCCTGCTGCTCGACCGAGCGCGCGGTTCCACTCAGTTTAATCTTCTTTCCTAGAGGATAAGTCTGATTTTGTAACTAAAATTGCCGTTTGAAAAAAAATAAAACTTGCAATCCAAACAGAAAGTTTTCATGTTTAACAACTAAAGTTGTCATCCTTGGGTAACAAAAGTTTTCATAAAAAATGTCAGGGTGAAATTGCTTCATGCCACACGTGTGGCACTTACCAGGGTCGTTTTTCTCAAATGCTTGAAATTATTCTTGGCGCCAGTCATTTTTTTCTTCTTCCTAGGCCCTGAGGTGGGGAGGCTGGACCTCAGCGGGGAAGAAGTATGCTCACTGTCTATTTTAGGGATGTGGGGTGCGGGTACGCCGAGAAGAAACTGCCTTACTATCTAAGGGACGTGGGGTTGCAAGGGAATCGTCGGAGTTGTTCAGTGATGCAAGGCTTAGAGGGATTGCCAGGGTGACAGCCAGCACGATGGTGAGGTAGGTCGAGAGGAGGGCAAGGCGGCGATAGCTGCCAGCTATGGGGGATGGGGATAGACTGTTATGGCTGAGTTGGCCAGCGGCTACTTGAGGAAGAAGTTGGAGGTTGAAGATTGTGTTTTTACTCTCCCAAGATCGCTAAAACAGATTAGAACCTGATAGTTTCGTTCTCCCCCGCCCCGCTCCTAACCCTACCCCGCTCCCGTGCGGCGCCGCCGGGTTGCACCGGAGAGCCCCTGTCGGCTGTCTCTCGTTCACTCCAGTGCACACCCTCTCCCTGTCGCAGCCGTTGGGGGCGTCGCAGGCAAAGCCTGTGTGCGATAGCGGCGGCGGCGTTTCTCCTCGCCATAGACTCAGTCAGGACGGCGACGGTCCGTGATGGCCGGATCTACAGCAGTGCGCGGGGTAGCGGCGGCCATGCAGGCGGCGGCGGCTTGGGCACCCGATCTGGGTTCAGATGGGCTTCGGGCGGACCGCACTTGCTGATGTCGTGTACAGTCCCGTCAACGACAGGCTGCCCCTGGGATCGACCCGCGTCACAAGGACGTAGGGGGCTCCCGCCTTGTGCGTCGTGGTGGTGGCCGCCTCCTTCGCCGGAGATGGTCAGCCTGAGGTTGGGTGGTCGGATCTCCAGATGGGTCGTCTAGTCCCGGCTGCGAGTTGGGGAGGCAGAGCTGCCGGTGAAAACCGAGCCGATGGCGGGCGATGGCGACGTCTTTGCGTCGTTACCTTGATGAAGGCATCGTCGTGTAACTTATGTCAACCCACTCATGCTGCTTCGGGGAAAACCCTAAGACCTGGTCATCCAGATCGGACGATGGCGGTACTGCAGTGTCGTTACTCTCTTGAGAGCATCGTTTGTGGAGCGGCGCTGGAAGATAGAGGCAGGAGGTGGAGCGGCTAAGTCTTGCACGGAGCTTCGGGGAAGATGTCAAGTCATGCCTGGCCGACAGGTGCTACGCTGTGTCGTGCCTGGTCGGCAGGTGCTACGCCCGGCAGATCTTCAAAGTCTTCGCGTCTGGATGAATGCGTGTAGGACGGTGGTGCCGTTGGGCGTCGTGGTGGCGTCGACGGATGTCTAGACTGAAAAGAATGACGCGGATCTCTATCCTGAAGATGGGTCAGCGGTATGAGGATAATAGCGGCTTCTGGCTTCTAAAACGTGTGCATGTGATGCGCGCTTTAGGTCTGCTGCACCGGCTGTTGGTCCCGATACATCATGTGGATGGATCGGCAACGACAACGGTTTTAGATATGAAGGTGAGAGCACTCCACATTATTGAGTTTGTAGATTTGCGTGGTGGCTTCGGGTGGCTTGATATATTTTCTTATCAGACCTTTGTGAAATAATTAATAAAGATGGTTGTATGCATCGATTGATGCAGAACCCGGGGGTTTAACCTCCTTTTCCAAAACAATAAGATCGCTAAAACAATACTAATATTGAATATATATATATATATATATATTTGTATATAAATTTTTGATAACTAAATCATCATGCTTCTAACTAGTTTCATCCAAATTTAATAATTTCATAAAAAATGAACAGTGTTTCATTTTGTTTCACAAAAAGAAAATCATGTTGTTTCACTATGACTCACCGGTTCCATCATGTTTCACTACAACTCGCCGATCGACCATATGGAAAAAGAATCATATTGTTTCAACTATGTTTCATAATTTAAATTTAAACTTGTTCAAATATATTTAAGAGTGGTCTCATTTGAAGTCCTCGTCATCATAAACATAAGCATGTAACAAACCATAAACTAAACTTTTTTCTCAAATACGCACAAGTGTGTATATCATTCAGATAGACATCTCATAAAACTCCACAAGTTTACATAGTTAATTACATCGACTGATCTGTCCACCACCACACTCTTAATCTAAACAGAATTACTCCTGCACTGCTAATCCCGCGAAGAAACCATCCGGGTCCCCTTTTAGTAGTCCTGCTTGCCTTCAAGCTCTTCCTTCACTGTCGATCTTCCACGTAAGCCTATCCAGCGACGCTGTTGCTCCATTAAAAATGATGTCATTCCGGTGCTTCCAAATCTTTCACATGCCCAAATGACACAGAGCATGGTTGTTTCTTCGTTGGTTACCCCTTTGCACTTTGCCTTGCGCACCAATCGCCAAGTATCTCGCCATCCAGTGGATCAAACTCTGGCCTCCCGCTCGCCAAACAAAACAGATGATAAAAATCATGGGATGGAACAATATGGTTGTAGTATGTGGTGAGAGAAAAAGCTGACTAGGTATGAATAGAACTCATGCATGACACAAAATCTCCAAGCAAATCCAAAGACTCTCTCATGCACGGTATCTCCCGTGCATGGGAGAATTGCTTTTCTCGACCGCGTGATCCTCGATGTAGAGGCAGGGCAGCACAGTGTTCTTGCAGCCATGTGCAACAGGATCAAATACTATATGACGAAAATATAAAAATTCCCGTATCTGATCTCTCTAGGATCAAATACTACTTCTTGGCGACATGTTTGATATATAGAAACAAGAAGTTGCAAAAAAAGATATAGCAACAAGTACTAACATATTAGTACTCAGACTTTTATTGCTTAAGCTTGGCAAGCTTGGCAATGAGATCTTTGAGAACAGAGGGGCAGCATGCGGCAAGACTATCCAGACCACCGGTCGCCATGACCTTTTGCAGGTTTGCAGGAGAGTTGAGAAACTCCAAGCACGTCTCCTTCAACCCGCGACAGTTGTGCTGCTCAGCTAGCGTCAAGATTGTCGTGGCCGTGGACACATCGACGTACTCGGACAGCTTCTCTTCACACATCAGCCTTAGTCGCCGGAGATCATACCTGTCAGCAGCGATAAGCAGGTGCTGCCACATCACATCTGCACCTTCTTCCTCCTCTATCTCCGGCGGCCAGTCACTGTAAATGAACCCAAGCATCGCCCTGAAAATTTGCGCGTCCATGTCGTCGACCTGTATGACGCTTGTAGTGGCCGTACCCTCTTTCATGGTGCCAAAGAGCTCTGCCTTGAAGACGGCAGATCTGGCCGCCAGCACACACCGGTGCGCTGCGATCGTCTCGCTGCCGACCTTGAACGTCACGTCCGTTCCCTCCTCAGCCAGAAGAAGATCGCTGAAATGCTGTTGCATGTCCGAAGGCGGCACCTTGATGGACGGAGAAGCGGTGGCTGTGTCCATGCTGTTTATGGCATCCCCAACGACCACGATGTCACAGCGGAGGGCGAAAGTGTCATCCTTAAGGTACTTTGATCTTTCCAAGGTGTCCCTTCTGATGAACTGGTGATAGGCCGCACATAGATTGCTTCTAGGCAATTCATATTCTTGGCTAGCTCGAATCTGCGGGGTTTCTTGATTGTATATCTGATCGACGAAGCTAATATTGAACTGCAACTTCAATGGGCTTGCAAGTGCAGCATCATTATTTAGAAGACCAAGATAAAGAGATATGAAATCTGCGTTCTCCGAGCTGTCGCCATTGGGGTAGCACTGGATGCACCAAAGGTAGCCGCCAACCATGAAAGGGCGAGACCTGATGCACTCTCCCGTCGGTGTGCTTATCTTGGTGCGCGAGTACCCCTCGACTATGAGCAGGTGGTAGCCGCTGGAGGTGTTGCTGCTTGTGGTTGGCGAGGACGATCGTGGCGCTCGCGCTCCTTCATCGGTGATGACAGATACGCCGGTGAAGGGCATGATCCACGAAGCGACTCCACCCAGGTGAGCTCCCGACCACTTGGCAAGGAGGGAAATTGGAGACGAGGAAGACGCACCATCTATACACAATGCACACCCGCTATATATACTCTGCTCTAGGGGATGACTCTTTCAGTACGGGAACGCACGCGTCTCTCGTATGTGAACGTGACTGCAAAAGTTTAGGAAAATGAGGAGACTGCGCCGTCCGTCTCCTCGAGAGCAATGAATAGATAGGTGTCGTTTCAGTGCAACTTCCAGTTAAATCTGACGAGCAACGGAAGCCAGCAAGTTTTTCGTGCCTGTAAAAAGGAAACGTCCGTCGACCGGCACGTCTCAGGCTGCCTATTTAACTGTGCAATCTGATTGTTCGCTTGGTTTTCTCTAATTAATCAAGCAACTTTTTCTTTTCTTTTTAATAAACGCAGGAATCTTGCCATTTCGAAAAGAAAAAAATTAGCCACGCTGCATCACATAGAGTACTTTGTGCAGTTGTGTCAAGATTCGCTAATTGATTTCGGCTCTACATCTCCATGCAAGCTCCCTCCCTGCTTTGTAAATCTTTTTTACCTATATATATCTTTATCTTTATCTTTACCTACTAATAAAGCGGCTATCGCTTCTGGTCGTCCGTCATTAAAATTACCCTTTAAGTTGGTAAATATTACCCACCAATGCCACCCGTAAGTGAAAAAACGATTCAATTTTTCGGACCAAAAATCGCCGCCTCCTTTGTTATTTTACAGAGCCGCGTCGATCCCCAGCATCCACAATTTACATCTTTCTTTTCTCACGCATGTATGCGTTCATGGGCCAGCCCATGTGCGGGGCTTCGCTGCCCTGTTTGTTTAATTTTATTTTTTTGTATTTTCTTTTCTCATTCTGTTTTCTTTCTTCTTTCAATTAATTCAGGATTTTAATATTCTAAAAGTTGCGATTTTTCAAAAAACAATTTTGAGAAATCATAAAATATATATGAATTAAAAAAATTGAAAATCATAAAAATTTTGCAGATTCAAAAAATGTTGGTGGTTTTGTAAAACAGTTCGCAAAATTATAAATAAATCACAATTTGGAAAAAAATGGTTGGGAAATAAATCATGTTCATATTCGGGAATCTGAAAAAAATGTTCATGACAATTTAGAAAATGTTCACAAATTCCCGCAAAAAAATGTTCACAAAAATAAAAATAAACATTTGTTTTTCAAATTTGTTCCCAATTTTAAAAAAATTCATCAATTCATAAAATGTTCGTTGGTTCAAAAACTGTTAATGAATTCGAAACCGGTTTGTACTTTTTTTTGTAAAAACACTAATGTTCATGATTTTGAGAAAATCAAAAATTTCAAAAAAAAATGTTTGTCGATTCGAAAAACTGTTCACTGATTCAAAAGTATTTTATGTCTAGGATTTGATTAGTTTTTCGAAAGTCTTCATATGTCTTGGCGTTGGGAGTAGTTCGTGGTCAATGAGATTTGTTTTTAAAGTTTTAAACGTTTCCTTGCGCAACATAATGACAAGTGTGGTATGCACTGGCAAACTCATAGCCTTGGGATTTACCGCATCGAATGCATTGTGATCACGTAGACATCGCGACCATCATCGGCTAGGATGAGAATGGCAACATGGTGAGCCACTTTGTTAAAATAGAGTACGCTCATATATTAGAATATTGAGTCATACTTAGTTGGTTAGCCATAATTTTTTGTCTCCAATTGCAACGCACGGGCATATTTGCTAGTAATAATAAAGTAAATTAGGTTTCTTTCGTCCGTCATGGCATTTTTTAGAAAAGTCCCTCTATCTCAGAGAATTCAATCCGTAGTCCTGTTTTAAATTAAAACGAATCGTTATTTTCGTATTTTACACAAAAGTCCCTGTCTTTTCTTGAAATCAATCCGCCATCCGGATTTAAGTCACACCCGAACCGTTATTTTACATTTTTCAAAAAGATGTTTTAGGTAATTCATCCGTGGATCATATTTAAGTCAAACAAATGCTTTTTAAAATTATCCGTATTTTTTAAACCGTAACTCCGATTTGAACATGTTATATATGAAATTTGATTAGAGAAATATGTAGAATATGAATATGAGATTATTTTTACCTGTTAAGTATTTTTAAATATTATTTTGGAATATATTTGAGTCAAACCAAATGGTTTTTTAAATTATCTGTATCTTTTAAACTGTAACTTTGATTTTAACATATTATATATGAAATTTTATTAGAAAAATATGTGGAATCTAAATATGATGTTAATTTTACCTGTTAAATATTTTTAAAATATTGTAATGGAAGCAAACTTATAATTTATTGCGCAAGATTCTTTTTTTTCATATCGGCGGTGATCCGGATTGCAAATAAACACCCCACTATAACCATATACAAAAATGGAAACATCGATAACTACACATGCATACCTCTGAAAAATGTCGCAGGGGAAAACAACAGATTTCTCATCGCGAGAGTGAGAGAAAGCGAGCGAGAGAGAGGGGGAGAGAGAGAGGGTGAGGGAGGAGAGAGGGAGAGAGAGACGCCTTAGCATTAACCATATTCAACACATGTTTTTTGTTGTTTTGTGTGAACACCGAGACCATCGCCGGCGAGGATGAGAAGGAGAATTAGCAGCAACACAAATATGATGCCTCGGAAAAATAAAAGAAATGGACCTATTGTGGTCTTGAGTGATGGTTGTTGAGTTAAGAGCGTGTGTTATGTTTTCTCTCCCATTGCAACGCACGGGCTCTTTTGCTAGTAAAACAAAAACCGTAAAATATACGACCAAAGAATACAAGGTGATGAAGGAGCCCAGTTACAGGGCAGATTTGGGTATAATCGGACAATAGGAATGACCACGCACTACTAGGGAAAACCTTATACACAGAAGTTTATCAATAGCGTGATTTAAAAATGGGCGCTACTGCTAATTAGTAGTAGCGAGGGGTATAAAAACTGCGCTACTACTAAGTTGATAATAGTAGCGAGGAGTATAAATCCGCGCTGCTACTAAATGGTCTCCAACAATGCCCCCGAATAGGCCATAATAGTAGCGAGGGGTATAAAATCGACGCTACTACTAAGTAAGTAGTAGTAGCGCAGATAAGACCCACTCTACTACGAAGCCTGTCCACCCCGGCCCGATCCACAATCCCACCCCACCAACCGTCCCACACCACCCACCCCCGTCTGTCTCAAAAAAAATCACGCAGCCCGATCTAGATCCCCAACCTCCTCTTCTCTCCCAACCCACTCGCCGCCGGCCTCCCTTCCACCTCCTCTCCTCCGTACGTTCGCCCACATGCCCCCCGCCGCGTGCGCCACGCCGGCGGCCGCGCGCCCCGGCCCGTCCCTCCCCCCGCCAAATCCGCCGCCCCCGCGCTCCCCCGGCCTGCCCCCCGCGCCGATCCGCCGGAATCCGCAGCAAAGGCGGAGCCTTTCCAGCTTTTCAAGGAGATCTGGGCCGTCCTCGACGAGGGCGGCGGCGGCCCCCCTGGCACGCCCAACGGCGGCGACGCCGCCGTCGCCACCCGCCCCAAGACCAAGGGGAAGGACGGCGGGGGCGCGGCGCCGGCGGGGACGACTCCGAGCAGTCCAAGCTGAGGGCCGTCCTCAACTCCGCCATCATCACTGAGAAGCCCAACATCAAGTGGAACATCGTCGCCGGGCTCGAGAGCGCCAAGCAGGCGCTGTAGGAGGCCGTCATGTTGCCCGTCAAGTTCCTCCAGTTCTTCGGTGAGCTTGTGCAAGGGAATCCAGTAATTCTACCTATTTTTTCATAGCCAAGGATGACGCGATTGCAGTTGTTGCAGCTAGATCGTATAGATAAGCCCTATGCATCTTGATCTCGATTGAATCTGATTGGATGAGCATGAATTATTCCGTTCTCGAGTCCAGGTAGAAATATGCCACACAAGCTGGCTTTTGTCTGCAGAATAAGCATAATTTTGAGCCGCCGTGAGTGCGTCTACTAGATCGATTTGTATTGAACAA
This sequence comes from Triticum urartu, assembly GCF_003073215.2. Classification (NCBI taxonomy): domain Eukaryota; kingdom Viridiplantae; phylum Streptophyta; class Magnoliopsida; order Poales; family Poaceae; genus Triticum; species Triticum urartu. Next base: position 62,175,397 of record NC_053024.1, on the reverse strand, counting down.
ACTTAGTTGGTTTAGCACAGGAATCTCTAGCGAATTATGTTCAGGAATCTTGTTGACTTCTCAATCCTCGCAAAGAAACTTGCTAAGCTAAACTTATAATTACCTCGCCCTTGTACGAGATAATAGTATTGAGTAGAGCCATATGCATCTTGATCTGGATTGAATTTGATTGGGTGAGCATGAATATTTGCTTCTGGAGTGCAGGTCGAAAGTATGCTACACATGCTATTTTTTCTGCAGATAAGCATGATTTTGAGCCACCAAAGTGCATCCATCGATTTGTGTTGAACCAACTTAGTGGATGTCTGGCCAATTATATTCTGCAACTTCTTTGACCCATCAATCCTCGCAAAAGAACCTTGCTAAACTTATAATTACCTCTCTTGTACCAGATAACTGTATAGAGTAGAGCCAATTGTGGTGGTAGTGTGAATTAAAAGACGACTACTTAACCAAGTGGAATAAAAAATTCCATTTTAACCATAAAGCCATAGAAACGTTGGTTTCTTACTACAGCTAGGTGGTTAAAACTAAAAAATGCATCAGATTGTAGATAGATCAATATCTGAACTACTTGGTATGGGTATCTATTGTTTATATGAAGAGCTAGCTTCATTTTTGAACTGTTTGTTTTCCTTGCGCATCCAAATACTGTCACAACTGGTATCTATTCTAGGGTTTGTGTCCTTAACTACATAACTACACCTTGTGTGATTTTCTTTAGTTTCTCCTGATGTGCAACTAATGAAGTATCTTATACTGGATAGTGCTTTTCTTTAGTTTCTCCTGATTATGTGGTTGCATGATTTGCTTGATTTTGTGTTTCTTTTAAACTTTATGTTTTTCTATGCACTTGTCAAATCTATATGCGTTCTTATATAACTATTCTCTGCACTTTTCACTACTAGGAAATAGCTTATAGCTTCAATTGTGCATTACGGCTTAAATAAGAATCTCTGGAAAAAAATGTTGCACATTGGCATCTACATGTACCGCATTGTTTTTTCGTGCCATTCTTCTGAAGAATCTGAAGTTTCTGAACCTTTGTTTGTAATGCTGCAGGGTTCTGGTAGCGACGATGACGGTCGTCGAGAGGTTCGTGGACTGGACGGTGTCGTGGCTGCCGATGTACTGAGAAGCGAAGCTGCTGCTCGTTCTCTACCTTTGTCACCCCAGCACACGGGTAAGCAGTCGACGAGACACCCCGAGCCCGAGAGATGATCAACATTTAGATATACTTGATTCGATATGCGGCCAATTCTGAATCTGAATCTTAATGATGTTTGGGTTTCAGAGTGCGGGGAGTGGGGCACGTGTACGATGGCTTCCTCCGTTCGCTGGTGGCGAGGCACAAGGACGACATCGACCGGTCCTGTTGGAGCTGAGGGCCAGAGCGAGGGACGTGACTGAGTCGCAACTGAAGGCGGCGGCTGCCGTCAGTCAGGTGTGGCTCTTCGAGGCTATCCAATGTGTTTCGTCGCAGCTGCAGGCCGCGAGATCTGGCCGGGCAGGCGCCTCACACTGACGAGTGGTCCAATTTTCGTATCGGGCCATAACAACTTACGTAGGTAGTTGCTTATGTAACCGTGCGATAGAATGGAATTATACATGAGTTGCTGCTACAAGGAGGAACGTAGTTGCTTATGTAATTGCTTATGTAACTGTGCGATAGAATGAAATTATACATGAGTTGCTGCTACAATGAGGAACTAGAGAAGATACGACAACTGTGTGATAGAATGAATTTGGTTGTTTTTTTTTAATTCCTAATAAGTTACTAGTGGCGTGGAGGATAAAAATACTAGTAGCGTTGGGACTATAGACACGCTACTACTATTTCATTAGTAGTAGCGCGGTTCATAATAGCAGTAGCGCGGATTGAACCCTCGCTGCTACTAACGAAGTTAGTAGTAGCGCGGGTTCGACCCACGCTACCACTAACTTTTAGCTGTAGCGCGATACTAGTAGCGCAAGTACCCGCGCTACTAGTAGCCATTTTACCCGCGCTGCTAGTAGCCTTTTCCCTAGTAGTGACGACTACATCGCCGAAAGCTAACACCATGAATACAACACTACGACACATCCAAGAACACATAGGATCCACGACAACGCCCTCGAGGGGAGAAACGGCACTAGGTGTCACCGTTGTCGAGTCCAAGACAGACAATGGTCTTCACCCGGAACTCTGACACGGAGAGAAGAACCACATCGACGTCTTCAAGAAGATGGCGTCACCTGCAGGCGGCACCGTCGTCGGCACCAAAGCGCGGAGCTTTCGCTCGGCAGCTCACCCATGTCACCATGAGGTAGCCAGGATAGTCGCGATGAAACCAAGTCTCCGGGTCCTGGATTTGAGCGTCGCCACTGCCTTAGCACAAGACGAGCCCAAGCAACCCCTACTACACCCCTCTCGCCCAAAAGACCAAGAAGCATAGCTACTGCCGCTGCCATGATGCCCACCAAAGAGCCAGTCATGCAGAAGCCATCCAGGGCCGTCGTCTCGACACCCATGTCTCGAGCCACTGCCAACTCTCTGCCTCAAAACACACCAGCCATGGAAGGTAGACTGAAAGGCGCCTCCTGCAGGCCTAACATGGGTTAACCCTCCACTGTAGGAAGCGTACGCGCTAAGTCCCCAACCAGTCCCGATGAACCTATGGGGAGGGGCACAAACGGATTGCTGCCGACGTCCGTGGCCGAGCAAGCCTCTGCCTAGGCCCAGACGACCTCACACAACGCCACACCCATAGACATTGTCGCCGATCGGACTGACAGCACCATGGTGTCACGTGACCCGACACAGACCACCGCCACCAACGAGCAGGAGGAAGGAGAGCACCAACGTGACAACTTGCACCGTCATAGCGGCTAGGTTGGCTCCCCGTGCCTACGCCCAACGAATGATATAGAACATCTTCTAACAGATCCGCGCCACCCCAGCCAACAGGTAAGACCATGCCAGTCCACCACTACGAGTTGGAACCACGGGTCACCACCATCCGAGAGCCACAGGCCGCCCGGGCATCTCCCGGAGGAACCCGAACGACACCACTATGCCAGATCCGAGCGGGATCCATGTTGCCACCACGCGCCGGACGCACCCCGCAGAGGCGCCAAGCCACCGACATCACTGCGTCACAGCAACTCATACGCCAACCGATGGCCACTCCGAGCCGCCGCCACCACCCCGCGCTGCTTGTCGACACCCAGCCGCCGGATCCTTGATGTCTACTACACAACCTTCTTCTTGTAGACGTTGTTGGGCCTCCAAGTGCAGAGGTTTGTAGGACAGTAGCAAATTTCCCTCAAGTGGATGACCTAAGGTTTATCAATCCGTAGGAGGCGTAGGATGAAGATAGTCTCTCTCAAGCAACCCTGCAACCAAATAACAAAGAGTCTCTTGTGTCCCCAACACACCCAATACAATGGTAAATTGTATAGGTGCACTAGTTCGGCGAAGAGATGGTCATACAAGTGGTATATGGATAGTAGATAAAGGTTTTTGTAATCTGAAATTATAAAAACAGCAAGGTAACTAATGGTAAAAGTGAGCATAAATGGTATTGCAATGATAGGAAACAAGGCCTAGGGTTCATACTTTCACTAGTGCAAGTTCTCTCAACAATGATAACATAATTGGATCACATAACTATCCCTCAACATGCAACAAAGAGTCACTCCAAAGTCACTAATAGCGGAGAACAAACGAAGAGATTATGGTAGGGTACGAAACCACCTCAAAGTTATTCTTTCCAATCAATCCGTTCGGCTATTCCTATAAGTGTCACAAACAGCCCTAGAGTTCGTACTAGAATAACACCTTAAGACACAAATCAACGAAAACCCTAATGTCACCTAGATACTCCAATGTCACCTCAAGTATCCGTGGGTATGATTATACGATATGCATCACACAATCTCAGATTCATCTATTCAACCAACACATAGAACCTCAAAGAGTGCCCCAAAGTTTCTACCGGAGAATCACGACGAAAACGTGTGCCAACCCCTATGCATAGGTTCATGGGCGGAACCCGCAAGTTGATCACCAAAACATACATCAAGTGAATCACGTGATATCCCATTGTCACCAAAGATACACACGGCAAGACATACATCAAGTGTTCTCAAATCTTTAAAGACTCAATCCGATAAGATAATTTCAAAGGGGAAACTCAATCCATTACAAGAGAGTAGAGGGGGAGGAGAAACATAAGATCCAACTATAATAGAAAAGCTCGCAATACATCAAGATCATGCCAAATCAAGAACACGAGAGAGAGAGAGATCAAACACATAGCTACTGGTACATACCCTCAGCCCCGAGGGAGAACTACTCCCTCCTCGTCATGGAGAGCACTGGGATGATGAAGATGGCCACCGGAGAGGGATTGCCCCCTCCGGTAGGGTGCCGGAACGGGTCTAGATTGGCTTTCGGTGGCTACGGAGGCTTCTGGTGGCGGAACTCCCGATCTATTGTGCTCCCCGGTCGTTTTTGGGTACATGGAGATATATAGGCGAAAGAAGTACATCAGGGGAGCCACGAGGGGCCCATGAGGGTGGAGGGCGCGCCCAGGGGGGTGGGCGCGCCCCCTGCCTCGTGGCTTCCCCGTTGCTTCCCTTACGTGGACTCCAAGTCTCCCGGGTTGCTTTCCTTCCAAAAATAAGTTCCGTGAAGTTTCAGGTCAATTGGACTCTGTTTGATTTTCCTTTTCTGCGATACTCTAAAACAAGGTAAAAACATAAACTGGCACTGCACTCTGGGTTAATAGGTTAGTCCCAAAAATCATATAAAACAGCATATAAATTCATATAAAACATTCAAGGTTGATAATATAATAGCATGGAACAATCAAAAATTATATATACGTTGGAGACGTATCAGCATCCCCAAGCTTAATTCCTGCTCGTCCTCGAGTAGGTAAATGATAAAAACAGAATTTTTGATGTGGAATGCTACCTAACATATTCATCAGGTATTTCTCTTTATTGTAGAAAGAATATTCAGATGCATAAGATTCAAGACAAAAGTTTAATATTGACATAAAAACAATAATACTTCAAGCATACTAACTAAGCAATCATGTCTTCTCAAAATAACATGGCCAAAGAAAGCTATCCCTACAAAATCATATAGTCTGGCTATGCTTTATCTTCACCACACAAAATATTTAAATCATGCACAACCCCGATGACAAGCCAAGCAATTGTTTCATACTTTTGTTGTTCTCAAACTTTTTCAATCTTCACGCAATACATGAGCGTGAGCCATGGACATAGCACTATAGGTGGAATAGATTGGTGGTTGTGGAGAAGACAAAAAGGAGAAGATAGTCTCACATCAACTAGGCGTATCAACGGGCTATGGATATGCCCATCAATAGGTATCAATGTGAGTGAGTAGGGATTGCCATGCAACGGATGCACTAGAGCTATAAATGTATGAAAGCTCAACAAAAGAAAACTAGTGGGTGTGCATCCAACTCGCTTGCTCATGAAGACCTAGGGCATTTTGAGGAAGCCCATCATTGGAATATACAAGCCAAGTTCTATAATGAAAGATTCCCACTAGTATATGAAAGTGACAACATAGGAGACTCTCTATCATGAAGATCATGGTGCTACTTTGAAGCACAAGTATGGTAAAAGGATAGTAGCATTGCCCCTTCTCTCTTTTTTCTCATTTTTTATTTTTTTCTATTTTTTATTTAGGCCTTCTCTTTTTTATGGCCTCTTTTCTCTTTTTTATGTGGGCTTCTTTGGCCTCTTTTTTTCGTCCGGAGTCTCATCCCGACTTGTGGGGGAATCATAGTCTCCATCATCCTTTCATCACTGGGACAATGCTCTAATAATGATGATCATCACACTTTTATTTTCTCACAACTCAAGAATTACAACTCGATACTTAAGACAAGATATGACTCTATATGAATGCCTCCGGCGGTGTACCGGGATGTGCAATGATGCATGAGTGACATGTATGAAAGAATTATGAACGGTGGCTTTGCCACAAATACAATGTCAACTACATGATCATGCAAAGCAATATGACAATGATGGAGCGTGTCATAGTAAACGGAACGGTGGAAAGTTGCATGGCAATATATCTCGGAATGGCTATGGAAATGCCATGATAGGTAGGTATGGTGGCTGTTTTGAGGAAGGTATATGGTGGGTGTATGATACCGGTGAAAAGTGCGCGGTATTAGAGAGGCTAGCAATGGTGGAAGGGTGAAAGTGCGTATAATCCATGGACTCAACATTAGTCATAAAGAACTCATATACTTATTGCAAAAATCTATTAGTTATCGAAACAAAGTAATACGCGCATGCTCCTAGGGGGATAGATTGGTAGGAAAAGACCATCGCTCATCCCCGACCGCCACTCATAAGGAAGACAATCAATAAATAAATCATGCTCTGACTTCATCACATAACGGTTCACCATACGTGCATGCTATGGGAATCACAAACTTTAACACAAGTATTTCTCAAATTCACAACTACTCAACTAGCATGACTCTAATATCACCATCTCCATATCTCAAAACAATTATCAAGTATCAAACTTCTCTTAATATTCAATGCACTCATAAGAGAATTTTATTATTAATCTTGTATACCTAGCAAATTAGGATTATTTAAGCAAATTACCATGCTATTTAAGACTCTCAAAATAATCTAAGTGAAGCATGAGAGATCAATAGTTTCTATAAAACAAAACCACCACTGTGCTCTAAAAATATATAAGTGAAGCACTAGAGAAAATGACAAACTACTCCGAAAGATATAAGTGAAGATCAATGAGTAGTCGAATAATTATGCAACTATGTGAAGACTCTCTAACATTTAATAATTTCAGACCTTGGTACTTTATTCAAACAGCAAGCAAAACAAAATAAAATGACATCTAAGAATAGCAAACATCATGTGAAGAAGCAAAAACTTAGGATCAACCGATACTAACCGATAGTTGTTGAAGAAGAAAGGTGGGATGCCAACCGGGGCATCCCCAAGCTTAGACGCTTGAGACTTCTTGAAATATTATCTTGGGGTGCCTTGGGCATCCCCAATCTTGAGCTTTTGTGTCTCCTTAATTCCTCCCATATCACGGTCTCCCTAAATTTCAAAAGCTTCATCCACACAAAACTCAACAAGGACTCGTGAGATAAGTTAGTATAAACCATTGCAAAAACCTTATCATACTCTACTGTAGCAAATCACTAAAATTATTATTCAACATTGCATACTAAATTCCTCTGCATACTTAATAGTCCTATCCTCAAATAGAATCATTAAAGAAGCAAACATATGCAAACAATACAAACATAACAGCAATCTGCCTAAACAGGACAGTCTGTAAAGAGTGCAGCAAGATCCATACTTCCCTAGCTCCAAAAATTATGAAAGAAAATTCCCACTGTAGTAAATTTATCAGAGCTTAATATTCAAAAGGTTTCAACATTTTATCACATTCTTACTTTTCTAGGGAATTATTGCAACAGCGGTAAACTTTCTGTATTCAAACAGCAACATGTGGACTTCTAAAATAGGCATAGTAAAGGCTATCAATGCCACTTTTATTGAAATAAAAGATGAAAAAAATTGTTCTAAATAACATCAAGCAAATCTTAACAAAATAAATTGACGCTCCAAGCAAAACACATATCATGTGGTGAATAAAAATATAGCTCCAAGTAAAGTTACCGATGAACGAAGACGAAAGAGGGGATGCCTTCCGGGGCATCCCCAAGCTGCATCCCCAAGCTTAGGCTCTTGGATATACTTGAATATTACCTTTGTGTGCCTTGGGCATCCCCAAGCTTAGGCTCTTGCCACTCCTTATTCCATAGTCCATCGAATCCTTATCCAAAACTTGAAAACTTCACAACACAAAACTTAACAGAAAACTCGTAAGCTCCGTTAGTATAAGAAAATAAATCACCACTTCAAGGTACTGTAATGAACTCATTATTTATTTATATTGGTGTTAAACCTAATATATTCCAACTTATCTATTGTTTATAAACTATTTTACTAGCCATAGATTCATCAAAATAAGTAAACAACACATGAAAAACAGAATCTGTCATAAACAGAACAGTCTGTAGTAATCTGGATCAAACGTATACTTATGGAACTCATAAAATTCTCAAATAAATTTATGGACCTGAGGAATTTATCTATTAATCATCTGCAAAAAGAATTAACTAAATAGAACTTTCCAAATAAAAATGGAAGCAATTCTTGTGAGCGCTAAAGTTTCTGTTGTTTTACAGCATGATCAACAAGACTTTCCCCAAGTCTTCCCAAAGGTTCTACTTGGCACAAACATTAATTAAAAGCATAAAACCACATCTAAACATAGGCTAGATGACTTATTTATTACTAAACAGGAACAAAAAGCAAGGAACTAAAATAAAATTGGGTTGCCTCCCAACAAGCGCTATCGTTTAACGCCCCTAGCTAGGCATGATAATGACAATGATGCTCACATAAAGGATAAGAATTGAAACATAAAGAGAGCATCATGAAAAATATGACTAGCACATTTAAGCCTAACCCACTTCCTATGCATAGGGATTTTGTGAGCAAACAACTTGTGGGAACAATAATCAACTAGCATAGGAGGGCATGACAAGCATAACTTCAAAACTTTAAGCACATAGGGAGGAAACTTGATATTATTGCAATTCCTACAAGCATATATTCCTCCCTCATAATAATTTTCAGTGGCATCATGAATGAATTCAACAATATAACCAGCACCTAAAGCATTCTTTTCATGATCTTCAAGCATAGAAATTTTATTACTCTCCACACAAGCAAAATTCTTCTCATGAATAATAGTGGGAGCAAACTCAACAAAGTAACTATCATGGGATTGAAAATTGAAATCAAGATGACAAGTTTCACCATTATTATTGAAAGAATACGTTTCATCACAATAATCATCATAGATAGGAGGCATGCTTTCATCATAATAAATTTGCTCATCAAAACTTGGGGGACAAAAAAATATCATCTTCATTAAACATAGCTTCCCCAAGCTTGTGGCTTTTCATATCATTAGCATCATAGATATTCAATGGATTCATACTGACAACATTGCAATCATGCTCATCATTCAAATATTTAGTGCCAAACATTCTAATGCATTCTTCTTCTAGCACTTGAGCACAATTATAGGAATCCTTATTCTCACGAAAGACATTAAAAAGATGAAGCATATGAGGTAACCTTAATTCCATTTTTTGTAATTTTCTTTTATAAACTAAACTAGTGATAAAACAAGAAACTAAAAACTCGATTGGAAGATCTAAAGATATACCTTCAAGTGCTAACCTCCCCGGCAACGGCGCCAGAAAAGAGCTTGATGTCTACTACACAACCTTCTTCTTGTAGACGTTGTTGGGCCTCCAAGTGCAGAGGTTTGTAGGACAGTAGCAAATTTCCCTCAAGTGGATGACCCAAGGTTTATTAATCCGTAGGAGGCGTAGGATGAAGATAGTCTCTCTCAAGCAACCCTGCAACCAAATAACAAAGAGTCTCTTGTGTCCCCAACACACCCAATACAATGGTAAATTGTATAGGTGCACTAGTTCGGCGAAGAGATGGTGATACAAGTGGTATATGGATAGTAGATAAAGGTTTTTGTAATCTGAAATTATAAAAACAGCAAGGTAATTAATGGTAAAAGTGAGCATAAACGGTATTGCAATGATAGGAAACAAGGCCTAGGGTTCATACTTTCACTAGTGCAAGTTCTCTCAACAATGATAACATAATTGGATCACATAACTATCCCTCAACATGCAACAAAGAGTCACTCCAAAGTCACTAATAGCGAAGAACAAACGAAGAGATTATGGTAGGGTACGAAACCACCTCAAAGTTATTCTTTCCAATCAATCCGTTCGGCTATTCCTATAAGTGTCACAAACAGCCCTAGAGTTCGTACTAGAATAACACCTTAAGACACAAATCAACGAAAACCCTAATGTCACCTAGATACTCCAATGTCACCTCAAGTATCCGTGGGTATGATTATACGATATGCATCACACAATCTCAGATTCATCTATTCAACCAACACATAGAACCTCAAAGAGTGCCCCAAAGTTTCTACTGGAGAATCACGACGAAAACGTGTGCCAACCCCTATGCATAGGTTCATGGGCGGAACCCGCAAGTTGATCACCAAAACATACATCAAGTGAATCACGTGATATCCCATTGTCACCACAGATACGCACGGCAAGACATACATCAAGTGTTCTCAAATCTTTAAAGGCTCAATCCGATAAGATAATTTCAAAGGGGAAAGTCAATCCATTACAAGAGAGTAGAGGGGGAGGAGAAACATAAGATCCAACTATAATAGCAAAGCTCGCGATACATCAAGATCGTGCCAAATCAAGAACACGAGAGAGAGAGATCAAACACATAGCTACTAGTACATAGCCTCTGCCCCGAGGGAGAACTACTCCCTCCTCGTCATGGAGAGCACCGGGATGATGAAGATGGCCACCGGAGAGGGATTGCCCCCTCCGGCAGGGTGCCGGAATGGGTCTAGATTGGCTTTCGGTGGTTACGGAGGCTTCTGGCGGCGGAACTCCCGATCTATTGTGCTCCCTGATCGTTTTTGGGTATATGGAGATATATAGGCGAAAGAAGTACATCAGGGGAGCCACGAGGGGCCCACGAGGGTGAAGGGCGCGCCCAGGGGGTGGGCGCGTGCTACCTCTTTTAGCACTGCGTTGGTTTTCCCCGAAGAGGAAGGTATGATGCAGCAAAGTAGCGTAAGTATTTCCCTCAGTTTTTGAGAACCAAGGTATCAATCTAGTAGGAGGCTACGCGCGAGTCCCTCGTACCTTCACAAAACAAATAAATCCTCGCAACCAACGCAAATAGGGGTTGTCAATCCCTATAGGCCACTTACGAGAGTGAGATCTGATAGATATGATAAGATAATATTTTTTGTATTTTTATGATAAAGATGCAAAGAAAATAAAGGCAAAGTAAATAACTAAGTAGTAGGAGATTGATATGATAAAGATAGACTCGGGGGCCATAGGTTTCACTAGTGGCTTCTCTCGAGAGCATAAGTATTCTATGGTGGGTGAACAAATTACTGTTGAGCAATTGACAGAATTGAGCATAGTTATGAGAATATCTAGGTATGATCATGTATATATGCATCACGTCCGAGACAAGTAGACCGACTCCTTCCTGCATCTACTACTATTACTCCACTCATCGACCGCTATCCAGCATGCATCTAGAGTATTAAGTTAAAAACAGAGTAACGCCTTAAGCAAGACGCCATGATGTAGAGGGATAGACTCATGCAATATGAAGAAAACCCCATCTTGTTATCCTCGATGGCAACAATACAATACGTGCCTTGCTCCCCTTACTGTCACCGGGAAAGGACACCACAAGATTGAACCCAAAGCTAAGCACTTCTCCCATTGCAAGAAAGATCAATCTAGTAGGCCAAACCAAACTGATAATTCGAAGAGACTTGCAAAGATAACCAATCATACATAAAAGAATTCAGAGAAGATTCAAATATTATTCATAGATAGACTTGATCATAAACCCAGAATTCATCGATCTCAACAAACACACCACAAAAAGAAGATTACATCGAATAGATCTCCACAAGAGAGGGGGAGAACATTGTATTGAGATCCAAAAAGAGAGAAGAAGCCATCTAGCTACTAACTATGGACCCGTAGGTCTGAAGTAAACTACTCACACTTCATCGGAGGGGCTATGGTGTTGATGTAGAAGCCCTCCGTGATCGATGCCCCCTCCGGCGGAGCTCCGGAATAGGCCCCAAGATGGTATCTCATGGATACAGAAAGTTACGGCGGTGGAATTAGGGTTTTGGCTCCTCTCTGATCGTTTGGGGGTACGTGGGTATATATAGGAGGAAGAAGTACGTCGGTGGAGCAACAGGGGGCCCACGAGGGTGGAGGGCGCACCTGGGGGGGGGCAGGCGTGCCCCCTACCTCGTGGCCTCCTGTTAGTTGGCTTGACGTAGAGTCCAAGTCTCCTGAGTTGTATTCGGTGAGAAAATCATGTTCCCGAAGGTTTCATTCCGTTTGGACTCCGTTTGATATTCCTTTTCTTCGAAACCCTAAAACAGGCAAAAAACAGCAATTCTGGGCTGGGCCTCCGGTTAATAGGTTAGTCCCAAAAATAATATAAAAGTGGATAATAAAGCCCAATAATGTCCAAAACAGTAGATAATATAGCATGGAGCAATCAAAAATTATAGATACGTTGGAGACGTATCAAGCATCCCCAAGCTTAATTCCTGCTCGTCCTCGAGTAGGTAAATGATAAAAACAGAATTTTTGATGCGGAGTGCTACTTGGCATAATTTTAATGTAATTCATCTTAATTGTGGTATGAATATTCAGATCCGAAAGATTCAAGACAAAAGTTCATATTGACATAAAAATGGTAATACTTCAAGCATACTAACTAAGCAATTATGTCTTCTCAAAATAACAGGGCCAAAGAAAGTTCATCCCTACAAAATCATATGGTTTAGTCATGTTTCATTTTCGTCACACAAGAATGCTATCATCATGCACAACCCCGATGACAAGCCAAGCAATTGTTTCATACTTTAGTAATCTCAAACCTATAAACTTTCACGCAATATATGAGCGCGAGCCATGGACATAACACTATAGGTGGAATAGAATATAATGAGGGGGGTTATGTGGAGAAGACAAAAAAGGAGAAAGTCTCACATCAACGAGGCTAATAAATGGGCTATGGAGATGCCCACCGATTGATGTTAATGCAAGGAGTAGGGATTGCCATGCAACGGATGCACTAGAGCTATAAATTTATGAAAGCTCAACAAAAGAAACTAGTGGGTGTGCATCCAACTTGCTTGCTCACGAAGACCTAGGGCACTTGAGGAGGCCCATTGTTGGAATATACAAGCCAAGTTCTATAATGAAAAATTCCCACTAGTATATGAAAGTGATAACATGAGAGACTCTCTACTATGAAGATCATGGTGCTACTTTGAAGCACAAGTGTAGCAAAGGATAGTAACATTGTCCCTTCTCTCTTTTTCTCTCATTTTTTGGGGCCTTTTCTTCTTTTTATGGCATTTCTCTTTTTTTTGGGCCTTCTATTTTTATGGCCTTTCTCTTTTATTTATTCCTCACTTGGGACAATGCTCTAGAAAATGATGATCATCACACTTCTATTTATTTACAACTCAATGATTACAACTTGATACTAGAACAAAGATGACTCTATATGAATGCCTCCGGCGGTGTACCGGGATATGCAATGAACCAAGAGTGACATGTATGAAAGAATTATGAACGATGACTTTGCCACAAATAATATGTCAACTACATGATCATGGTAAGCGATATGAAAATGATGAATGTGTCATGATGAACGGAATGATGGAAAGTTGCATGGCTATATATCTCGAAATGGCTATGGAAATGCCATAATAGGTAGGTATGGTGGCTGTTTTGAGGAAGATATAAGGAGGTTTATGTGTGAAAGAGCGTATCATATCACGGGGTTTGGATGCACCGGCGAAGTTTGCGCCAACTCTCAATGTGAGAAAGGGCAATGCACGGTACCAAAGAGGCTAGCAAGGATGGAAGGGTGAGAGTGCGTATAATCCATGGACTCAACATTAGTCATAAAGAACTCACATACTTATTGCAAAAATCTACAAGTCATCAAAAACCTCGGTACTACGCGCATGCTCCTAGGGGGATAGATTGGTAGGAAAAGACCATCGCTCGTCCCCGACCGCCACTCATAAGGAAGACAATCAAATAACACCTCATGTTTCAAATTTGTGGCATAACGTTTACCATACGTGCATGCTACGGGACTTGCAAACCTCAACACAAGTATTTCTCAATTTCACAACTACTCAACTAGCACGACTTTGATATTATTACCTCCATGTCTCAAAACAATCATCAAGCATCAAACTTCTCTTAGTATTCAACACACTCATAAGAAAGTTTTATTATTGATCTTGCATACCAAGCATGTTAGGATTTTAAGCAAATTACCATGCTATTAAGACTCTCAAAATAATCTAAGTGAAGCATGAGAGATCAATAGTTTCTATAAAACAAATCCATCATTGTGCTCTAAAAGATATAAGTGAAGCACTAGAGCAAAATTATATAACTCAAAAGATATAAGCGAAGCACATAGAGTATTCTAACAAATTCTAAATCATGTATGGCTCTCTCAAAAGGTGTGTACAACAAGGATGATTGTGGTAAACTAATAAGCAAAGATTCAAATCATACAAGACGCTCCAAGTAAAACACATATCATGTGGTAAATAAAAATATAGCTCCAAATAAAGTTACCGATAGAAGTAGACGAAAGAGGGGATGCCTTTCGGGGAATCCCCAAGCTTTGGCTTTTAGGTGTCCTTAGATTATATTGGGGGTGCCATGGGCATCCCCAATCTGAGGCTCTTGCCACTCCTTGTTCCATAATTCATCAAATCTTTACCCAAAACTTGAAAACTTCACAACACAAAACTTAAAGTAGAAAATCTCATGGGCTCCGTTAGCGAAAGAAAACAAAAGACCACTTCAAGGTACTGTAATGAACTCATTCCTTATTTATATGGGTGTTATACCTACTGTATTCTAACTTCTCTATGGTTTATAAACTATTTTACTAGCCATAGATTCATCAAAATAAGCAAACAACACACGTAAAACAGAATCTGTCAAAAACAGAACAGTCTGTAGTAATCTGTAGCTAGCGCAAGATCTGGAACCCCAAAAATTCTAAAATAAATTACTGGACGTGAGGAATTTATCTATTAATCATCTGAAAAAATAATTAACTAAATAGAACTTTCCAAATAAAAATGGCAGTAGTTCTCGTGAGCGCTAAAGTTTCTGTTTTTTACAGCAAGTTCAACAAGACTTTCCCCAAGTCTTCCCAACGGTTCTACTTGGCACAAACACTAATTAAACACAAAAAACACAACCAAAACAGAGGCTAAATAATTTATTTATTACTAAGCAAGAGCAAAAATCAATTAATAAAAATAAAATTGGGTTGCCTCCCAACAAGCGCTATCATTTAACGCCCCTAGCTAGGCATAACAAGCAAGAATAGATCTAGGTGTTGCCATCTTTGATAGGCAATCCATAATTGGCTCTCATACTAGATTCATAAGGTAATTTAATTTTATTTCTAGGAAAGTGTTTCATGCCTTTCCTTAACGGAAATTGGAATCTAATATTTCATTCCTTCATATCAATAATTGCACCAATCGTTCTAAGGAAAGGTCTACCAAGAATAATAGGACATGAAGGGTTGCAATCTATGCCAAGAACAATAAAATCTACGGGCACATAATTCCTATTTGCAACAATAAGAACATCATTAATTCTTCCCTTAGGTTCCGTAATAGTGGAATCCGCAAGGTGCAAGTTTAGAGAGCAATCATCAAAATCACGGAAACCTAACAAATCACACAAAGTCTTTGGAATCGTGGAAACACTAGCACCCAAATCACATAAAGCATAACATTCATGATCTTTAATTTTATTTTTAATAGTTGGTTCCCACTCATCATAAAGTTTTCTAGGGATAGAAACTTCCAATTCAAGTTTTTCTTCATAAGATTCCATCAAGGCATCAACGATATGTTTAGTAAACTCTTTATTTTGACTATAAGCATGAGGAGAATTTAGCACGGATTGCAACAAGGAAATACAGTCAATCAAAGAGAAATTTTCATAGTTAAATTCCTTGAAATCCATAATAGTAGGTTTAGCAACATCTAGGGTTTTAATTTCTTCAATCTCACTTTTATCAAATTTAGCATCAAGATCAAAAGATTCAGAATTCTTGGAAAGCCTTCTAGGTAAAGGTGGATCATATTCAGTCCATCATTATCAAGATTCATATTGCAAAACAAAGATTTAATAGGGGACACATTAATAACTTTTAGATCTTCATCATTATTTTCATAGGAACTAGAAGAACACGCTTTTATAAAAGGCTTCTTTCTTAGCACGCATCCTAGCGGTTCTTTCTTTGCACTCGTCAATGGAAATTCTCATGGCTTTGAGAGACTCATTGATATCATGCTTAGGTGGAATAGATCTAAGTTTCAAAAAAATCAACATCAAGAGCAATTCTATCAATGTTCCTAGCCAAATCATCAATCTTAAGCAATTTTTCTTCAATCATAGCATTAAAATTCTTTTGTGAAGTAATAAATTCTTTAATATTAGAATCAAAATCAGAGGGCATCTTATTATAATTTCCATAAGAATTGTTGTAGGAATTACCATAATTATTAGAGGGATTACTAGGGTAAGGCCTAGGATTGAAATTTCCTCTATATGCGTTGTTACCAAAATTGTTCCTACCAACAAAATTCACATCCATAGATTCATTATTATTCTCAATCAAAGTAGACAACGACATATCATTAGGATCAGAAGAAACACTCTTATTAGCAAATAATTTCATAAGTGTTTGCACACGAACACGTCACCGTGTACCTCCAACGCCGAGGGTGATGCACCGCAGCTCACGTCGAAGGAGATCCGACCGGCAACGCGATACGCAGGACAACCGGCAGGCGCTTTTGTAGACCCGAAGCCCCACTTGCCCGGGAGGGACCCCGTCAGGGCTCGCGGCGGCTATGGGCTGCTCTAGGTCGATTCGCTCGCCCCTAGAGCCTCGTGGATCCGCAGCCCTCCAGCATGAAGAACTAGTGAAGAACGAGAAGAAAGATACAAGGGGGAGATAAAAAGTAGATGAACATGAAAAAGTAGTAGATTGATTTGTTCGATTGGTGTTGTTCAATCGGCCGTCACCCCTTAGTATATAAGAGGCGGCTGGACTTCCCGTGCAAGGAAAAGGCTTGAATTCACGTCCAAAACCCTAGTCAAATTCGGATTGGTTTTGTCCGAACTTTCCAAAACTGTTCGGTTTAAACTGGTTGCACCTTGCGGATCTTTTTTGTGGTGGTAAACGACCTCGGATGGAAACGAGTCCAAAAGCAATCTTGACCGTTTCGACGAGACGAACAACTTTTATGTTGAACGTTTTTTGATATGAGGCCATCTTATGGGCCAAAACGGTCACGCAAAACACCTGTTCGCTCGCGCTACCCATCAGACATAGGTCTGATGGGGCGCGCCACATCATGCTTCATGACAGGGCTGCACTCTGATAGCTCTAACTTTTGCATACGAACTCGGATTGGGACGATTTTTATATCAAAATCGATCGTTTCGACGAGATGCACAACTTCAGTGTAGAACACTTTTCCATCAGAGATTATATGAATAACCTTTTGAGCCCATCTTCAACTTCTCATCCGATTGACTATCACAGCCTCCAACCCGGCAAGTTTTCCATCCGAGTAAGCTTTCCATACCGGCAATGTTTCTACCCAGAAAGCTTTCACACCGGCAAGGTTTCACTCCGCCAAGGTTTGTACTCCGGCAAGGGTTCCTCCCTAACAAGGTTTCTCCCCCGGCAAGATTTCACACCGGCAAGCTTCCACACCGGCGATCTTTCTGTGCCGGCAAGCTTTCCACGCTGGCAAGCCTTCACACCGGCAAGCTTTCACACCGGCAAGATTTTACCCCGGCATGCTGCTTTATGATCGTGCCACTTTTGAGCGTCAACACATGCCCCCCTGTTTTTCGGTAAAGCTAGCGTGCCGAAAAATACTTGTACCAAGTTTGTTCTAAGGACGATGTCAACACTCCATCAGCCATTTATATGTTCTTAGGATGATAAGTATATATCGGCCATGTCTTGTGTGAACTTTCTGATGCAAACTTGGGTGAAACCTTCTCGGCTTCATTAACAATCCGGTGATAAAGTTCCATAGATATGTATCTCAATGTCATCCTCCGAACCATATTGTTCACCCTTTTGCTAGGATTTTGTAGACAATCAACAATAAACTTTCTCCAATCCTTACTTTCGCCTGCATACAAATTTCATTAGTGGCCGAAGCCGTGGACTTCGGTTCGGCCTTACCTATGTTGACGAGACTAAGCATCGACTATTGAGAGAAATGCAATACAACATGATGGACATGGTAGCCGGATGCTTGCTATGCCAACTCTCTCCAATTGTCATGTCTAAATATATGAACAATTTTAATGCAACCCAAAGTAAATTCTTCATCTAGACATACTCCAAGATAAACTATAAGCGATTCGTCAAAACACATTGATAACCCTTGGATATTTGTTGCACTACTCATAACGAATCACCAAAAGCCTCAATATGTATAGCACCTATAGCAAGTAAAAGAGTCAATCCGAATAACAATGCATATTCGGCCTTGATTAATCGTGCATAAAAATATTCTAAGCGGCATGAGGCTTCAAAAAATAGTACCATAAAGAAATATATAAACAACACCAACACTTTGGCCATTGCTATGAATTGAACCATCAAAACATAATCTCCATAGTACTAGAGAGACAAGGCTAATATTAATATTATGCATGACATTAATCCAATGTTTAGTAACAAAATCAACTATGATTTGGCCTCTTATAGATCTCAAAGATGCATAAGCCGAATCATATCCAAACAAAGTTTAAGCCCACCAACCAATTCTACAGCTATGAATTGGTCTATGCAGCATATATTCAATGACATCGGTCATGATGTCTCAACTCCATTCAATCATAATATAGGCATACATATAAATTTTCATGAGCACGTACCTTGTCTCGCTCTCCAATCAAACTAAGGACGATGTTAGAATACTACACCGGCCATGCATTGACATACTCTTAGGACGATAGATAAATATCGGCCATTACCATATAAACTTCATTCAAAACACATATAGCTGAAATAAATAAATGAAATGACAAATCAAGTATTTCGGCCCTTTGGATCAGCAACAAACTTGTAACTAATCAAATGCATAGTGACTTGGTAATACCCTTTCATGACGTAAGAAATTATATTGCATCCATGGATTAAAATAAGCCCATTGAGGGTTACCAATCATACCTGATGATGAATTCCATGGCATATGCGTTAATGGCATAGTTGAAGAATATGGATAATGTGTAGACCAAAGATGTTGAAACCTTCGGCTTGGTCCTTCATAGTTTTTACTCTTTTCCTTCTTCACTTTTGCCGCACTTCTTGTAATGGAGGCTTGCACATAATTCTTATTTTGAGCACTTCCTTTGGGAACCCACGCCATGTTCCTTTCTTCAAGTTCTTGTGCACTAAGTTTGTGTAATTCCCTCTTTTGCCAATACGATAAGCCGAGTGGGCATCTCGGCTGTGATTCTGTTTTGACCAATGGCAATTCCTTTTTGGCCTTGTGCACTCTCAACTTCTTTTCTTCAGATTTGGCACTTTGACTCTCAATAATTGGTTGCTTCGTCTCATTGCCTTTTGTAGCCAATGTCAACACTTTAATTGGCTCTTTATTATTTGAGATCAAATCTGAATTAGCACACTTACGACCATCTCTTTTCATGCGGTAGACTTGCTTGACCACCTCTTTTTTCATCCATGGTGTCCGGACCGATTCCTTATAATTGAAACGGTCTTTAACATGTGACTGTTCAAATGTTGATCTTCTCGGAGCTGCATAATATTGGTGAGATGGTCTAAAATAAGATGGAGAATGTGCCCTTGTATCATACCTGTCCCATGATGAATATGGATCTACATGAGCATAGGGAGGCATCCACAACATTGGCATTGGCGGCCCAAAATAAGGATATGAATATGTTGCATTGAAACTCCCACTTTGCCAATACCGATCCTCATATTTGCGCCTTGGGGGTGATCTTGGTTTCTTTGCATGATTAGGTCGATAAGCATTCTTCTCTTCACTCTTATTTTGATATTTCTCCAATAGTTCAGTGAAGGTGATTTTTGATCTTTTACACTTGTGCTTATTTCGGCCTTTGTTTTCTTTTGGTTTGCTTTCATCGATCATTGGATTTGCTTGCTGCCCCCAGTCCTTGGCGTCTCCATTGTAGCTTCGATGGAATTCTTGCCCTCAAGATTATGTTTCATTATGCTCTTCGACAACTTCTTTACTTGAAAGCTTGATCCCATCACCTGCAGTTTTTACCTTCTCTTCAAATGGATCGGCTTGAAGCAGCCGATGCAAAAACTTTCTACCATCGGGACCAATCGGAATAGACTGGTCATCTCTTGGTGTCTCAACAAATTTCAATCGTTCCTTTATCAATGGCCGATTTACTATTTGACGAAAATGTTACATCCTCAAATTATGCTTGAATCATGCAACTTACAATACATTCGTCCTGGACAGATGGCTCAACATGGTGATCAAGAATTCTAATATAATTATTTCTCAACAACAAATCAAAGATTTGATCACACATGTTTGAATTAAAGGTAAACCTTTTATTTTCTAGCTGATCTTGTTGTGAGAACGGCTTTGGAATTAAGCAAACGAATGGTTCAGATTTTGCACCACACCATTCGGCTATGCATTGTGTTTTGCACTCTATTTCCGATGTCTTTGGGTAAGATATTATACTAGCATCGGTTTTCTCAACAGAATTTAACCTTGGCTTTAAATTTCTAAAACAAAAATAGTTAGAACATACATGTCTCAATTGAGACCAAGTGCAAGCCAAGTATGAAATAAGCAAAGCTACCCAAATAGATATGAACTTTAGATAAAGCAACGGGGAAAGCTTTGGCTGTAATAATAAGTCACTATCGGTCTTTATAAATGGCGCAATGGGTTGACCGATATGTTCCACAACAATTTTATTGCTAACAAGTAAATTACCCTTCTTCATTGGTCTTTCAAAATTACTTAAGAGGATTTTTCTGATGGATGCATCAACAATAAAGTTTAGACCAAATCTAAAAATAGGTAAATTACTTGCTAAACATACCTCTTCAAATATGTTGGGAGAGCATGATAGTGGTGTGGCTTGAACAATATCTTGCTTCATCTTTGGGTGGCTCCCCAACGCCTCTTCATCATCTTTTTCTTTATTCCGTGAATCATTACCTTGAAGATCCTTATCAGCTGGACTTTGTTTGGCCACCTGCTCTTGTCCTTGAGGCTTGTCAATTTCTACGGCATGGAACTCATAGGGCAGGAAGTAGGTTCCATTAACTTCAGAAAAATCAAGCACGGTTGTTTTGCTATGCTTGCCATGCCCTTTCTCAATAATGCTTGCCTCTTTGGATTTGATGGATTCGGAATATATGCTACTTGATTCGGCTTTTTCAACCGAAGCACTTTCAAGTTCCAAATCATCCTTCTTTTCATTGATAATACCAATTGGCAAACCTTCTTTTATCTGAGCCAATTCTTTTTCTATTTGTTTCTGACGGCGAGCGGCAAAGTTGGCTTTAAGCTTTTTCTCAATTTCAGCCCACTCCGGATACGATTGCCCCCCAATGCTTTTAGATTCTTTCGGCAATGACACACGGTTGTTGCCAAAATTTTGCAATAGTGGGGGTGTATAATATGATGTAGTACTAGGTGAAGGCATATGCATTGTTGTACAACCATATTTTTGCTCGCCAATTTTATCCATTGGCAAAGATTCATCTTCTTGCAAAACTCTAACTTTTATTGCGGCATAATCAGGAAATAGCCCCTTTTCATGTCGTTCAAGGCAAAGAGCACTAATCCTCATATTTTGGGCTAAACTCTTCAATGCAGCCACCACTACCTCATCTTCTACAATATTTGGCACAACCGCTCCCGTAAAATTTACATTTATTCGGCTATGATCAGAAAGGTGTGAAGCCGAATTATGAGCATCTACAGTTGTGTATGGTGCCGAAAAATTACTAACATGAGGTGTAGCATATGATGGTTGAGAGTAACTGGCCGAATAGCCAGTAGTAGCATGGCCAATTCTCCCATCCATCGGCAATGTTGGATTCACATATTGCAAATTGGTCGCCGATGAATAAAAAGGTGAAACACTTTCTTGTATGCTGTTGGAAATTTTAACATGCGGTGTTTCAAATTGATTAGCCAAACCCATCATGTTGTTCATCGGCATATGGATTTGTGGGGTTGTCGATGCATGGGAGTTTGGATACATATGTTGTACGTTGCTAAAATTGTAAGAATTTGAAGCATGAAGATTGTTTTGCATCGGCCCTTGCGCATAATTACATGCATGATTGATAAAACTAGGGCTAGCCGATACATTATGCTCATTAGGTGATCTAGCAACAACATATGGATTATTTGCATCTACAAAGGAGAATTGGGTATTCATACTACCTTTGTAGATTGCAGCAACTTGATGGCGATCTCTTCGTAGCAAGAACGGGCTGGAGACCGTTCAAAGCTTCTTCCCCAGCGGAGTCGCCAAAAAGTGTGTTGACACATGAACACGTCACGTGTACCCTCGACGCCGGGGGTGATGCACCGCAGCTCACGTCGAAGGTGACCCGACCGACAGCGCGATACGCAAGACAGTCAGCGGGCGCTTTTGAAGACCCGAAACCCCACACGCCCGGGAGGGACCCCGTCAGGGAGTGCGGCGGCTATGGGCTGCCCTAGGTCGATTCGCTCGCCCCTAGAGCCTCGTGGATCGTTGCCCTCCAATGCGAAGAACGAACGAATAACGAGAAAGAAAGATACAAGGGTAGGGGATAAAGATAGATGCACACGAACACGAACACAAGGGTAGGGGATAACAAGAAAAAAAGTGTGTTCGCACACGAACACGTCACCGTGTACCTCCAACGCCGAGGGTGATGCACCGCAGCTCACGTCGAAGGAGATCCGACCGGCAGCGCGATATGCAGGACACCCGGCAGACGCTTTTGTAGACCCGAAGCCCCGCTTGCCCGGGAGGGACCCCGTCAAGGCTCGCGGCGGCTATGGGCTGCTCTAGGTCGATTCGCTCGCCCCTAGAGCCTCGTGGATCCGCAGCCCTCCAGCATGAAGAACTAGCGAAGAACGAGAAGAAAGATACAAGGGGGAGATAAAAAGTAGATGAACACGAAAAAGTAGTAGATTGATTTGTTCGATTGATGTTGTTCAATCGGCCGTCACCCCTTAGATATATAAGAGGCGGCTGGACTTCACGTGCAAGGAAAATGCTTGAATTCACGTCCAAAACCCTAGTCAAATTCGGATTGGTTTTGTCCGAACTTTCCAAAACTGTTCGGTTTAAACCGGCTGCACCTTGCGGATCTTTTTTGTGGTGGTAAACGACCTCGGATGGAAACGAGTCCAAAAGCAATCTTGACCGTTTCGACGAGATGAACAACTTTTATTTTGAACGTTTTTTTATATGAGGCCATCTTATGGGCCAACATGGTCACGCAAAACACCTGTTCGCTCGTGCTACCCATCAGACATAGGTTTGATGGAGCGCGCCACATCATGCTTCATGACAGGGCTGCACTCTGATAGCTCTAACTTTTGCATACGAACTTGGATTGGGACGATTTTTATATCAAAATCGATCGTTTTGACAACACGCACAACTTCCGTGTAGAACATTTTTCCATCCGAGATTATCTGAATAACCTTTTGAGCACATCTTCAACTTCTCGTCCGATTGACTATCACAGCCTCCAACCCGGCAAGTTTTCCATCCGAGTAAGCTTTCAATACCGGCAATGTTTCTACCCGGCAAGCTTTCACACCGGCAAGGTTTCACTCCGGCAAGGTTTGTACTCCGGCAAGGGTTCCTCCCTGACAAGGTTTCTCCCCCGGCAAGATTTCACACCGGCAAGCTTCCACACCGGCGATCTTTCTGTGCCGGCAAGCTTTCCACACCGGCAAGCCTTCACACTGGCAAGATTTCACACCGGCAAGATTTTACCCCGGCAAGTTTTTCGCCCCGGCATGCTGCTTTATGATCGTGCCACTTTTGAGCGTCGACAATAAGTTTATCCATCTTTCCACTCAAAACATTAATTTTTTTTCTATCGCATGCACCTTTTTATTAGTAGATCTTTCAGTATGCCATTGAGAATAATTAACCATAATATTATCAAGGAGTTTAGTAGCTTCTCCTAAGGTGATTTCCATAAAAGTGCCTCCCGCGGCCAAATCCAAAAGATTTCTAGAAGCAAAATTCAATTCGGCATAAAATTTTTGTATAATCATCCACAAATTTAAACCATGAGTAGGGCAATTACGTATCATTAATTTCATTCTCTCCAAAGCTTGTGCAACATGTTCATGATCAAGGTGCTTAAAATTCATAATATCGTTTCTAAGAGGGATGATCTTAGCAGGAGGAAAATACTTAGAGATAAAAGCATCTTTGCACTTGTTCCATGAATCAATACTATTTTTAGGCAAAGACGAAAACCAAGCTTTAGCACGATCTCTAAGCGAAAAAGGAAATAGCTTCAATTTAACAATATCATTATCCACATCTTTCTTCTTTTGCATGTCACACAAATCAACGAAGCTATTTAGATGGGTAGCGGCATCTTCACTAGGAAAGCTGGAGAACGGATCTTTCATGACAAGATTCAGCAAAGCAGCATTAATTTCACAAGATTCAGCATCGGTAAGAGGAGCAATCGGAGTGCTAATAAAATCATTGTTGTTGGTATTGGTGAAGTCACACAATTTAGTATTATCTTGAGCCATCGCGACAAACAAGCAAACTAACACACAAGCAAACAAAAAGCAAGCGGACAAAAAGGGGCAAATAGAGAGAGAGGGGGGATAGAGGTAGAGAGGGTGAATAAAATGGCAAGGGTGAATTGGGGGGAGAGGAAAATGAGAGGCAAATGATAAATAATGTAATGCGAGAGATAAGGGTTTGTGATGGGTACTTGGTATGTTGACTTTTGCGTAGACCTCCCCGGCAACGGCGCTAGAAATCCTTCTTGCTACCTCTTTTAGCACTGCGTTGGTTTTCCCTGAAGAGGAAGGGATGATGGAGCAAAGTAGCGTAAGTATTTCCCTCAGTTTTTGAGAACCAAGGTATCAATCCAGTAGCAGGCTACGCGCGAGTCCCTCGTACCTGCACAAAACAAATAAATCCTCGCAACCAACGCAAATACGAGTTGTCAATCCCTATAGGGCCACTTACGAGAGTGAGATCTGATAGATATGATAAGATAATATTTTTGGTATTTTTATGATAAAGATGCAAAGTAAAATAAAGACAAAGTAAATAACTAAGTAGTAGGAGATTGATATGATAAAGATAGACCCGGGGGCCATAGGTTTCACTAGTGGCTTCTCTCGAGAGCATAAGTATTCTACGGTGGGTGAACAAATTAATGTTGAGCAATTGACAGAATTGAGCATAGTTATGAGAATATCTAGGTATGATCATGTATATGGGCATCACGTCCGAGACAAGTAGACCGACTCCTGTCTGCATCTACTACTATTACTCCACTCATCGACCGCTATCCAGCATGCATCTAGAGTATTAAGTTAAAAACAGAGTAACGCCTTAAGCAAGATGACATGATGTAGAGGGAAAGACTCATGCAATATGAAGAAAACCCCATCTTGTTATCCTCGATGGCAACAATACAATACGTGCCTTGCTGCCCTTACTGTCATCGGGAAAGGACACCACAAGATTGAACCCAAAGCTAAGCACTTCTCCCATTGCAAGAAAGATCAATCTAGTACGCCAAACCAAACTAATAATTCAAAGAGACTTGCAAAGATAACCAATCATACATAAAAGAATTCGGAGAAGATTCAAATATTATTCATAGATAGACTTGATCATAAACCCACAATTCATCGATCTCAACAAACACACCGCAAAAAGAAGATTACATCGAATAGATCTCCACAAGAGAGGGGGAGAACATTGTATTGAGATCCAAAAAGAGAGAAGAAGCCATCTAGCTACTAACTATGGACCCGTAGGTCTGAAGTAAACTACTCACACTTCTTCGGAGGGGCTATGGTGTTGATGTAGAAGCCCTCCGTGATCGATGCCCCCTCCCGCGGAGCTCCGGAACAGGCCCCAAGATGGGATCTCGTGGATACAGAAAGTTACGATGGTGGAATTAGGGTTTTGGCTGCTCTCTGATCGTTTGGGGGTACGTGGGTATATATAGGAGGAAGAAGTACGTCGGTGGAGCAATAGGGGGCCCACGAGGGTGGAGGGCGCGCCTGGGGGGAGGGCAGGCGCGCCCCCTACCTCGTGGCCTCCTGTTAGTTGGCTTGACGTAGAGTCCAAGTCTCCTGAGTTGTATTCGGTGAGAAAATCACGTTCCCGAAGGTTTCATTCCGTTTGGACTTCGTTTGATATTCCTTTTCTTTGAAACCCTAAAACATGCAAAAACATCAATTCTAGGCTGGGCCTCCGGTTAATAGGTTAGTCCCAAAAATAATATAAAAGTGGATAATAAATCCCAATTATGTCCAAAACAGTAGATAATATAGTATGGAGCAAACAAAAATTATAGATACATTGGAGACGTATCAGCGCGCCCCCTGCCTCCTGGCTTCCCCGTTGCTTCCCTTACGTGGACTCCAAGTCTCCCGGGTTGCTTTCCTTCCAAAAATAAGTTGTGTGAAGTTTCAGGTCAATTGGACTCCGTTTGATTTTCCTTTTCTGCGATACTCTAAAACAAGTTAAAAACAGAAACTGGCACTGGGCTCTGGGTTAATAGGTTAGTCCCAAAAATCATATAAAATAGCAT
The DNA here is from genome assembly GCF_003073215.2 of Triticum urartu. NCBI lineage: Eukaryota > Viridiplantae > Streptophyta > Magnoliopsida > Poales > Poaceae > Triticum > Triticum urartu. The sequence goes on along the minus strand of NC_053024.1, from coordinate 62,148,721 downwards.
ATAAATGAATATAAAACATCCAAGGTTGATAATATAATAGCATGGAACAATCAAAAATTATAGATACGTTGGGGACGTATCAATCCTCTAACCAAAGAGGCAAAGACAACCAAGCACTCGACATCCAACCCCCTTGGCCACCAGCCAGCACGATCACCCATAGATTTGAGCACGAGGTGAAGTGAAGATCACAACCACCACTAGCCGACCTCCCACGTGAGCCGAGACAACATGACCGTTCCTGAGCCTGTGCCACCCGTGGTACACCAGGCGCCAGATCTGGATGAGCCCAACTCTAGCTGCTGGCGACACCCTAGGCATGACCGCCGCCACAAGCCTATCGCACAAGAACGGTCAGCCGTCGCCGCCCAGAGCCCATCCACCACGCCCCTCGTTCATGCAACACTTCCGTCTGGTCGCGCCGTCCTGCGCCACCCGCTGCCATGTGAGGAGGAAAAACCGCCCCATCGCCGCCAGCTCTAGTCAGGCTTCGCCCGGCTACGCCCTCTGGCGGCGGTTAGGTATGGGAGAATAGGATGGGGTTTCCTTTGGTGGCGATATGTTTTCCACTGTGACACGCGCCGCGTGAGCTCCTCCAACTCCTTTATTTTGAACATGGAACATTGCCAACCTTCTCAACTGCCGACTTAGGTCATTTCTGATCTCCTATTAAGCCTCCGATTGTGATTGGAGAATCAATATGAAGGATCTTAGTTCGTTTGTTGAAAGGGTGCAACATCAAGTAGACCCGTGTCAAGGAAGATTGGTCTCTAAGGCTAGCACATCATTCTTCATTGGCCAGCCTTCAGGGAAGATTGGTCTCTAAGGCTAGCAAATCGTTACTCATTGGCCAGCCTTCTATTGTTTGCCATGGGCTTGTATCTATTTCCTCATGGAGCGCAGACAAACATTGACAAGTACCAATCCAGATTTTTTTGGCAAGGGGATGCAGATAAGGAGAAGTGTCGTATGGTAAAATGGAAGGACATTTGCATGTCGAAGGAACAGAGTGGCCTTGCATAACCTCTACATATCGGATGTTTATGCAGCTTTGGAAGCCCCTCAAAAAGTGGTAGGATAGGACCGCCATCGACGAGTGGACGGAGAATTACAAGGAGATGGCGGCGTGTCTACTAATTATCACTTATCCGCCTCGAGATCTTATTGTTATTTTGTGGGCTTGTTGAGCTGTTGCCACTAGCATGCACCCTGTTCCTCTTTTTTTGAACTTTCTTTGTTACTTTATGGACCTCCATTTTCGGTTGTGGTAGTATCGCAGTCGTTACTTTATTATAACAGCGGGGTGAAAACATCGAAGGGATGCAAGTGTTGATGGAACAACATGGCTCCAACCAAACGAACGGACACTTGTGACCAGAATGATCCAAGTATGCATGCATCATGCAAAAGTTGATCTTGTCCAGGATGGCAATCGAACATATATGATTCAATCATAGCAAAGTAATACTGTAAAAAGGAAATATGTGTATATGTGTTGTTGTACAAATAATATGCATCACCATATATAATTTGCAATTTTGTATACAGTTCAGTGGAACACACCTCAAATTTGTAAGGTTTTGGCACCAGCCAATGCATACGCTACTACATAATCTACCCAAATACACAATACTAGTAATAATAACCTAACTTCCATGGCATATCAAAGTTGTTGTTCACCATCCGTCATAAACCTAGAACTCATATAGAAAGCAACATGCATGTTTGTTGATTCTTCCGTCTAGGCAAATTACATCCTGTCGCCACGGATCCTCCTAGCCAGATGAACATCTTTGGACATAATGGTCACGCGCTTCGCATGGACGGCACATAGATTAGTGTCCTCAAATAGTCCCACAAGGAATGCTTCTGCTGCCTCTTGCAAAGCAAGCACTGCATGGCTCTGGAAACGCAGATCAATCTATAGAGGTGGCCAAAGGAAAGCATTGTAAGCACAACTACTTAGTTTCTTATTTCAATTGAACAATAATTTATATACTGTAATCTATCATGAACAATCCAGGAAGGGATTGAGCTGGATTTAAATGCATCTCAAGTGAGCCCAATGGAGTGCATGTGATCCAAACAGATTGTACCATGAAAACTTGAGCAATCTCCCTGACGAGCCTTTGAAAAGGTAGCTTCCTTATGAGCAACTCGGTGCCCTTTTGATACTTGCAAAATTCACTACAAGAGCACTTGTATGAATGACAAGAACCTCATAAGGCACACTAATAATAATACACATATTCTGCAATTATATATGTTGCACATACTGAAGAGCAACAGTTCCAGGGCGATATCTGCGGGGCTTCTTGACTCCTCCAGTTGCTGGAGCTGTTTTACGAGCGACAGCCTATCGTCGCAAATAAAATTAATTTATTGTCAAAAAAATTAATAACAACTCTAACGTAAAGAGTGGTTTGGATCATATAGTAGCGCGGTATTATATGTAGCAATGCAACTACTCCCTCCGGTCCTTTTTAGTTTGCATATAAGATTTATATGAAGTCAAGCCTCATAAAGTTTAACCAACTTCATAGAAAAAAATACCAACATCCACAATGTGAAATCAATATCAGTAGATGCGGCATGAATTAAATTTTCACATTATATAACTTTAGCATGGTAGATGTTGATATTTTTCCACACAAAGATGGTCAAACTTTATGAAGTTTGACTTTAGACAATTCTTATATGCAGAGTAAAAAGGACCGGAGGGAATAGCAAAGATAAGAACGTGTGACGCCCCCGATTTGACCGTACACTAATCATACACGCAAACGTGTACGATCAGGATCAGGGACTCACGGGAAGATATCACAACACAAACTCTACAAATAAAATAAGTCATACAAGCATCATATTACAAGCCAGGGGCCTCGAAGGCTCGAATACAAGAGCTCGATCATAGATGAGTCAGCGGAAGCAACAATATCTGAGTACAGACATAAGTTAAACAAGTTTGCCTTAAGAAGGCTAGCACAAACTGGGATACAGATCGAAAGAGGCGCAGGCCTCCTGCCTGGGATCCTCCTAAACTAACAGATTAATTAGATTAATTAACTAGGACTAATTAACTTAATTAATTAATTAATTAATTAAGTTTATTTTTAGTTATTATTTATTTTCTATTATTCTTTTTTTAAACCTTTTTTTGGAAACGTTCTCTGGGGTGGGGCCCATATGTCATTGGTCCGGGGCCTTAGCGGGCGCGGGCTACCGGCTAGCGGGCGTGGGGCACCCGTGCGGGCGCTGCAGCCAGTGGGCGAAGGGGCGGGCGCGCGGCCTGGCTCCGGCGACCGGAGTAGGGCGGGGGCAGTGCAGGCGAGGCCAGTCAGGGCGGGGGGCTTAGCACGGGGGCTGCTGGAGGCGCGCGACGGCGCAGGCGGGCGAGCAGCGGGGCCGGCGAGGAGGGGGCGGTCGGCGCAGCGAAGCAACAACAGTGGCGGGGGCGCTGCAGGGCACGCGCGGCGCGGCGCCGCCGCGCCGGTGGCGGTGGCGACATGGCCCAGGCGATGGCGCGGGCAAGCAGCTGCAGCAGCAGGGGAGGAGGCGCGCGCCGGGGCGAGGCCGTGGTGGGCAGCGGCAGCAGCGCTACGGTGCGCGGGCGCGCGCGCGTTTGGCATGGCCAGGGGCAGGGGGCGGCCACGGCGCGGGCACAACGTGTGCGGGCCCGACGCCGCGGGCGTCCGGACGGCGTTGGTGAGCGCGTGCGGGTGCGCGTGGGCGCGGCAGTGCAGACACGGCCGCGACGAGCAGGAACAGGGAAGAGAGGAGGAGGAGCGCGGGGCGTGCTCACGGGGCCGGTAGGGATAGGGCAGCGGGGCGTGGGGTGGATGACGAGGACAAGGCAGCGAGGGGGAGGCAGGCCGGTAGGGGAGGGGGCGCCGGCGAGGTGATCGTCGGCGACGGCGATCCGGGCGGCGGCGTCCTGGCGCGACGAGGTCCTCCTCCCTCGATCCCGATCTAGTCGGGGAGAGGGGGATATTTTCGTGGGGGGGAGTGAGAGTGTCGGTGGAGTGGTGGGGGACAGAGGGGGGGGGGGATAAGGGCGCGGCGGGGTGGGCCGGCCGAATCGGCTGTGGCCTGATGGGCCGAAGCCCAAGGGGTCGGGGGGGCTTTCTCCTCTTTTTTTTCTGTTTGTTTTTCCCTTTTGCATTTTCTTTCTTTTATTTATTTTCTCTCTGTTTTATTTCATTTTAAGTCATTTAGGCATTTTATAAAAATGTGTTTTCTTTACGATAATTACCCTTGCAATATTAGTCACACACCGAACATTTTTGTTTAATATTTTGAAACTTTTGTCGTTTGACTTATTTAGAATTTAAATTTGAAACGGTTTCGAATCATTGCCAGGTTAGCAACAGTAACCGAGGTGTCATGGCATGATTAGCGTGGGATTACTGTAGCATGATCATCCGGGCGTTACAGAACGGGAGCGAATGTTTGGTCTATGGGGACATATGTCTCCGTTATCTAATGCGTCAATAACTGCATCGCGATTGGAAGATAAAGTAGCGATGAAGACAGTACGGTTGGAGGCAATAGTTGGATAGAGGAATACACATCAGACGTACACTGATGTACAAGGACTCGAACAGGTCGGTACAGGATCTTGCCGACGGACGATGCGTTTTTGGTCGACCTGTGATAAATGTTGTACTGGTGCTAAACGGCAACGTTTTGGAGGATCGATGTCATTGTTGGAGGCCTTGCGTCAATTTAGTTTAGTTAGCGCGCAGGTCTAATTTGCTATGTATTGTCCCGGCTGTAATAAAAATAAATTAAGTTAATAAGTATGATTGATAAGTTGAATAAATTACAACTTATGTACATTACTTGAGTAAAAAAAGTGAGTTGGATGATTTAGTATTAAGAAATTAAGTAACTTAGGGCTGTCTTTTTTGTATTGGCCGTAGCGCACTGTAATGTTTTGAAAAAACATGAATGTATGTCGATTGACTTGACCGGCAAATGGCAGCTTAAACAACCAATTTGGTGGATTTTGAAGCAGCGACAGCATCCAGGGGGCGCATCTTCTATGCTTACAGGTCAGGGCCAGTTTGTATAATATGCTTCGAGTAGTAGGCAGTTGGCCAACAGTGGCAATATTGTTGGGCAGTAAATATAGGTGGTTGTTTGTTGGCGATACATTAACTGGACCGTCGGTGGAGCTCTTGCGGTAAAAGCAGACCATCCATTCTCTCTATCCATTTCCTGTGAAGAAACTGCTCCACCCCAATGAAGCGAAGAACAGCTCTGTGCGTAGAGGTGAGGGACAAATAGCTAGGTGGCGGATGTAATGGACGGAATGACTTCAGTTAAGGTAACATATACTGCATCTGTATGTTAGATATGCTTAGAAATGTAGCCCGACCATACATGGCCATACATTATTAATATGTGGATAAACACTCTTCAGGTTGTGCTAGGAAGTGGCATATCTGAAGAAGATGACGATGACAGAGAATTATTGCGTGGTGATTTAGTAAGTAACAAACTAGATGTCTCCTGTCCAATAGAATATTGTGAAAGCACGAAAGCAGCATCCAGTGCTGTTGGTAACACTTCGATGGCAGATGGCAGATTCACGGCATGTGATCTACAGAAATTGTATATTGAACTATCTCCAAAGCAGAAGGGCATAATTAAAAGTTTAGGGATTGCAGGAGTTGAGTGGATTAACAAGATGGTGCACACTGACCTTAATCATTCAGCATGGTTAATGCTTAATGTCATGCCTGATGACCGTGCGCTGAGAATTGGCGTAGATGATTGTGACATAGTTCATATTACAGAAGCAGCGGCAGCAAACATAACTGGGAATAGAATGGGTGGTTCAAAAACGATTTCAGTTACTGAAGGCCCCCCAAGACACAGTGAAATAATAGCGGTGCGGAGCATACTGAAACTTTATGGTCTAACTGAAGAAATAACAATTTCTGAACTTGTCTCACTGTTAATGGAAGCAAGTAAGAAGGGGTTGGAATTAGAAGATGAAGGCGCTTCAAACACAGAGAGAGCATTTGCAATGCTTTACATTTCTATTGCGCTAGGTCCTGTGGAGAGGGAATGTTGTGTCAACAGGAGTTCATATATGATGGTTGTACTTAATCCGGATCTGAAAGATGTCAATTGGGGGAAATACGCAATTGATGAGATAATATGCGGCGCAAGGAAACTGAACCGGGACAATCCACTGCTTAACATAACACTACATGGGTGCCCTGCTCTACTAGAGGTATTTTAATAATTCAATCGGAGGAGTACGTTACTAAATCGAATTTGTGTATGAACTCACTGGAATATTTGCAACAGATTCTTTATTTTGACTCGGTCGACACAGGTTTCATCCAATTAGATCACAAAGCTGTACCCAGGATAAAGTATTACAGCAGACAAATACTAAGTGCCCTGGTGAAGGCAAACATCAAAGTAGATGGTGGTCATATTACATTGGATTAATGAAGGTATATGTTTCATTAGTTAAGAAAAAATAGATTCTATTTTTGTGTGTGAAAACGACATCTAATAAGAATGATAGATAGAAATGACATGTTAGCAAGGTCTGAGAGTATATCATGTTGACAGGTGAAAGGACCAATCAAGCATGATGACAACTTAGCTTCAGAGCTAACAAAAGGAACATGCTTGCAGGTAATTTTATAGGACAAGTTTTCTGTTGTATGAAAATGGATGTAGTACATTATACTGAAACTTCAGAATCATCGTATAGGGAAGGAATTGGATATTGGAAGAACTAGCAGTGCATGCTGAAGGTAGGATTGAAAGATCAATGAAGTTACATGAAGATCTCATGAATGATGTTAGTCTGAATGAGGAAGGGAAGAAAAAAGTATTTCAGACACATAGATCGGTTGAGAAATTGATGCTGACAGTTGGCACAGTGAAAGTGCTGCGTTATATTTAGAAAAACGAGGTAGTTGGGGGTGGCTTGGTAAATGCAACTGTTTCTTGTCTGGACAATATTCTGGCTGGTAAGATTTTAAGTAATTTGTTGTAATGTAAATCTGAAAAACATAGTTATAAATGTTGGTAACAAAATAATGTTGGAATTAGGTGTCCATGAAAACTTTGCCAAGGGTACCAAGCGGAAGGCAAGTCCAAGTTTAGATGAGGAGACAAGTAAAGAGAAGTTACAACAAATCGTTACTGTTTGTTGTTTGTAAGTGACCTAAATGCACTAAACTATGTTTGCAGGGCATATTGTCCCAGACTTGAATGTGCCGTTGATGGTTAACACAGAAAGTGATAAAGGGAAGGAAATTGTGTCCAAGGGGGGAGGCATGTTCAATCAAGGGATGCTGGTGCATTATAAGGCAGATGATGAGCTGCATCGCATAGCTGAAGAGTACCGCAGTAAAAAGATTAATGTAGAAACCAATTTGAAGAAGGTGGCATTACCAATAATCAGAGCCTCATGTCCTTTTTAGTGCCGATCAATGTATCCTACTGTGAGTAATGGTGTATTGGAAAAAGGGTTCAGAAACATGATGATATGCTTTAAGAAGACATTGAAATGGTAAGTTTTGTAAGAACAAATCTCGACATTATATATTTATTGGTGGAAACTGATTATTTGCAATAGCAGTGCTTGGCTAATACATGAGGTGCCTACAAGGATTTGCCTAATAGGACAGCAAGTAGTTGCCCAATTCAACAGCCCCGGTATCTTGGAGAAGGATGGGTTCGAAATAGTTACACGAATGATGGCAGCTGTAGAGATAAAATGGATTAGAGGGCTATACCGTGGAAGGTGGAGGCACATCCTGCTTCCAATATGGGCTGTAAGTTATGTTAAGTTAAGTACTTAACTGAGTACACAACATTTTTATGTTTTGACAAATACGCTGTTGTAAAATGCAGGAAATGGTATTAAACGCAGAGCAGTACCTGCTTGATGAGACAGTTAGGATGATGTTTACGGACCCAAATTTAGGCTACAACGCCGAATGCTGCAGAGTGGTAATTTTTTTTATGAACTGAGGGGTCTATAACATGTATAATGTTTTCATGTGTAACTGGATGTATGCATTGCAAATTTTTGCTCCATACCGGGATGAAGAATAGTTCTGGATTCTATATGCATTTGACATTGAAACCTGTAGACTACATGTTTTCGATCCGAAAAGGGGAAACCGTCCGATGTGGGCTCTAGAGAAAAAACACAAGAAGTTGTGCCGCATGTTGATCGAGGGTCTTTCTAGATGTGTTTATAGGTTCTTTGATGGATGGAATATCAATGAGGAATCATTCCAGTTTATATATCACAGTTTCCTTGAGAATGGCAGCAACAGGTGATACATTGTCTTGCATTCTAATATTGTGAGCTATTTTTATGTGGTAATCACTCTGAGCAAACATTTCTCTGGCAGATTTGACAGTTCATTCTACATGTTGCATTGCATTATGAATTACATGGGAACTGGTTTGGCACATGGATGTAGTGAGGTATGTCATACTTGCAAACATTAGTATATTTTGCAAATTTAAAAAATCTTAATATTATCAAAAATATGCAGGATGGGTTGAAGAAGATACGAGAGTACATCGCACACATGGTGCTGGCAATGGATGGTAATATTGGAGTACCGCCGAAAAGCATAGTGAGTCCAACGCTTGTGGAATGAAGTACTGGTTGCCCAAGATGTTGCAACCAAAAGTGTAATATATATCATGGATGATGGATGTTTTATGCACTAGTATGTTAAGATGTAGCTGATTTCTTAGTGGGGAGACACTTTGTTAAGTTATATATTTGCGTAACAAAACTACATGGCGTGGATGACAGGAAATAATTTAATTCCATTATTTGCATTTGACATAAGAATATAATTAAACATGAAGGATAATTGGTCATAGAAAGCTGTTGACAAATCAAGATGTAGAATGCCAACAATGTATGTAGTTAAGCTGGTAGGTTTGGTACTTAAGCTGTTGACAAGTTGAAAAAGTATTGTCCATATGTAAATACATCCCTGTTTGTACATTCAACGAATCTGTCGAACTTAATATTGAACATATATATAGACAAAAATTTTAATAAGTAGGATGGCATGAGGAATAGATTGGTTTAGGTGTAATCCGTACAAATGTAATGAAAAAAGAAACAAAGTTCATGGCAACAAGGGTAAAGTTAAAGAAAAGTTGTTACTATCAGAAATTATGTAAAAAAATGGTGTGGAAAACTATTCATACGTCTTGAGTGCGAAAACATTAATCCTTGTTCGTAAAAGAATTGGAAAGAAGTTTAAAGGTGAATATTTCATGTATGGGGACATATATAATTTGTATGGCAAAAGAATTCAGTAATTAAGATAGAAGGGAACGAATTCTGAAAGTATGTTTGAAATAAACTTGACGGGACCTTGTACAATTCATAAAAGTTCAATAAAAGTAAAAACTATATTACTAAATATAAGTTAGAGTTATGGGGAAAAAATGTACAAATTAGTTAAATAGTTAACTATATTAGTAAATAGAACTTTTCCTTTTGTCGTTGTGAAGTCAATTTGTTTGTTTTCGGTGGAAATTGAAATACTAATGCGAAAGTACGTCAAGTTAATTGCAAAAGTACTTACGAAGTATTTGGACTACTTGTTTAATTCTTAAATGAAATACACCTTCTAGGGTGTATTTGCAAGCATTGGAAAAAAATTATTAGCGTGTGTAGTGATGAAACATGTGTTCAGCCTAAACTAAATCCTATGATGGTGAAATATTAATTTACAAACATATGGGTATTGGTCGTTCTTCCATTTTTTTTAATGAAAATGTGAAAATGTAGTTTATCCTGACAAAATGTATTAGCAAGAAGGAAGGAAAATGTGTTTAGTAAATGATTGCAAAAGTGAAGGTTAGCGGGTGTAACCGGTGGGAGAATAATATTATTAATAATTTGGTACGTTTAAAATAAAAAAAGCATGTAGTGTGTGGGGACTAAGTTGAATAAATATATGAAGATCTGTTAGAAAAATAGATGGTGAAGTACGCAACAGTCAAAAAATAGGGTTGAATTAATGAATATGCTTCATTATGATGAAAAAAAATTGCAGTAATGATAGCAACGGTCGTTAGCATTATTTCTATACAATTGGGTGGAAAAGTTGTGAAAATATGTAAGGTGAGTTAAGGAAAACTATTGAAGGCCTTGAGATACTGCTGCATGTTTTTTTTCTGAATGAAATCATTTGAGGATGCAAGTGATGGGAATCTAGAAGACTGAAGGAGGTCAATCTGTAATATGGATGGTAATATTTGAGTGTCTTAGTAATGGAATTTGGGTCAGTTGGTTAATATGCATTTATTACGGCATTAGCGTATTTTATTTATAAATAAGAATAACACTATTTTGCCAAAATGAATAATGTAATTTGAAAATGATGGGTACTGGCATGAAGAGCGAAGATTAGGACCAGACGCCGATTTAGGCATAACACGCTTGATTATTACTGGCAGTTGCATCGTAAAATATAGTTCAAATACGTAGTACATTTGTATAGTAAGAAACAAAAATTTGTGGATAATTGGTTCTTACTTTCACATGGAAGTTGATTAGAAAAGAAAGTAATGTGTCTTTTTTAATTAGTATTAATTATCGGCTGGTGAATAAGAAACAAGGACTGCATAGGCAGCCCACAGGCGTCTATTGGAAAACGGTGTTTATGTAGGACAGGAAAGGATTAAAATAACATGGTGGTAGATGGGCAGTGTGGCATTTAAGTGGTAGGCAGTGCTAGCGGATATAGTAATGACTAGCAAAACCAGCTGTTGGTTGGATGAGGATAGGGTTCCGAACTTAGATCTGAGCTCGGGAGGGCAGTGCGGCGCCATGGCGATGGAGCAAAGGATGATGAATACAGGAGTATACGGGCAAGAAAGGTAACGCTTCCAACGGTTTTCCACTAATATTTCGCTGTTTGTGAGGCAAGTGTTGTTCGACTGCTTAGTTTCTCCACCACATGGTGCTTATTCGTCATTTGTGATTTCCACATTTAGGTTCCTAGCTTTGTTGGAAAGTGCGAATAATGGAGAGTTGTTCTACGGTGATGAACTGAGTGCTCTAGAGACTGTTAATGAAGTAAGCGAGTCAGATATATATTCAGGGTCAGATAACATGCTGTCAAAAGTTCAGACAGGGAAAAAAATGTAATGACATTGTGAAAGAGACAGATATGGCTGAGCCAGATGGTCTGAGGCTTATCAGTGGGTTGATTGAGCCTGTAGAGGCAGACAAGGCCGAGGATGGATTCCTAGACATTTCAGACAACAAGATAACAGAGCATCATTCTGAATGTGATACTACTTGGGTTAAACGGTAATTATAATCTTTGATATTGTTTATAATCAACTTTGTGATGAAACATTTGTGACGTTTGAACTTTGTCTACAGGCATCGACGAGGAGCAATGCCAGATGAGAGAACTATACAGGCAGAGAGGGTTACAGCACTGGAAACTGCAATAAGGGGTTTTGCTGAAAGGAAAACAACTTCTGTCATTACACCAACACTAGGACTGAGTTATGATTCTTTGACTGAAGCTTACGACTTTTACAACCTGTATTCTTGGGAGTGTGGTTTTGGCATACGATACGGGAAGAGTAGAAATAATGTGAAAGGAGCCAGGTGTATGCAGGAGTTTGTGTGCTGTTGTTTGGTAAGTAACTACTTTTGTAGACTTGATAAAATAAAACATTATGTGTATTGATTTTGCATGTAAGAAATTGAAATGTGTGTTTATTTTGGATTAGGGGAAACCCAGTAAGGGGAATAGTAGTTCATGCAGAACAAAATTCCGTGCAATGGTGAGGCTACTACGAACCGATGACGGGGGGTGGTATTTCTGAGAACAGGACGGAGCACAATCATGTACTGCTTGATACTTGTGCTTCTAAGCTGCACTTCCCATCCCATAGGCACATAGACAAGTACACTAGAGAATTGGTAGCGCATCTTAGGCAGAATAATGTTAATCTTAGTAAGGTTTACAGTATCATTGGAACTTATTTCGGGAGGATTGAGAATGTTCCGTTCACAAAAAGGTGCTTACGTACATTGTGTGGGAAAATCAGTAGAGAACAAGCTGATGATGATGTTTGTAAAACTATTGAACTTTTCTCGGAGATGAAAGAGAAAGATAGTGATTTCTCTTACACGGTTCAAGTGGATGATGAAAGCAGGATTAGGACTTTGTTGTGGTCAAATGGTAGAAGAAAATTGCAGTACCACTATTTCGGAGATGCGGTGACATTTGACACTACTTATAAGACAAACTTGTACGACATGCCGTTCGGGCTGTTTGTAGGTGTTAACAATCATTTCCAGAGCACTATTTTTGCTGGTGTACTTATGAGGGACGAACAGTCCGAAAGATTTGAATGGGTTTTCCGTGAGTTCGTGAAGATGATGGGAGGAAAGGTTCTAGTCACTATTCTTACTGGTAATGTTTTGAGTTTGTTTCCATTCTGAAACTTGATAAGATTTGTGAAATGTGCTATAGGAATATGTTTTATTAGTAGTAATTATATAAGTTGTGGAGTTATCAGTGATTTATTTTCAGATTGTGAACAGACCAAGCTAGGGCAATGGAGATTGCCATTGAGAATGTTTGGCCGGAAACCACACACCGTTGGTGCAAGTGGCATATTCTTCGGAAGGCTAAAGAAAGTTTAGGTTTTCATTGTACAAAGAAGAGTGACTTCCGAGCAGAATTCCATAGATTGGTGAATGACATGCTAACTATAGAAGAGTTTGAGAAGGGGTGGATGGAGATTATGAAGAAATACAGTTTGCAGAGCAATACATTCCTCATATAAATTTTCGAGGTGAGGCGGAAGTGGGCTAAGCCATATTTTTCTGGTAAATTTTGTGCCAAAATGACGAGCACCCAACATAGTGAGAGCGCAAATCACATGCTGAAGAATTATGTTCCTCCAGCATGCCCAATGAATCTTTTTGTGAAGTAGTATTCAAAAGTTATTTTTGATAGAGAACAAGAAGAAGGTTTCTAAGAGAAGAGGACCAAATTGGTAAGAGAAGCAACATATTTTTAAGTTATTGTAGTTTGCTTAAGCATGTCTGAACTGTGTTTGTAATGTGTACACATGCAGGAGTAGTTCTAAAAGTTAACATACCTATTGATCGGCATGCAAGCACGGTGTATACTCGGGCAATGTTTGAGCTGTTTGGTAAAAGTCTTTACTACTCAGGTTCTTATTACATAGAAGAATTGGTTCCTAGGAGTGAGTACCTGGCAACACACGTGAAGGCTGAATCGAGGGAGAAATGGTACAAGAGCAGATACAAGGTGGTTGTTTCAGAATTCATATATTTTTTCAGTTGTGAGTGTGGACTGTTTGAGCATATGGGGATTATTTGTTGCCATGCATTAAAGGTGTGTACATATCATTTCTTACGAGCTAATTCTCTTTTAATTTTTTTGTTGACTTCGCAAATGATTTGGATTAACAGGTGATGACAGTGTTGGGATTGAATGAGATACCAAGGAAACACATAATGAAAAGGTGGACAGTCGATGCGCGTGATATCCTTCCAGAACATCTGAAGCATTACCAAAAAGATGTTGGGCTACCAGATTGCAGCACTTTCAGGCACAATGCAATGTACATCTCTGCTTTGGAATTGGTTATGATGGGTGATAGCAATCTTGAGGCTTTTGACTATGTCATGAGCGGGCTTGCAGAATTGAAGAAAGGTGCTTTGCCACTAAGTAATCTAAAAGATGGAATGAGTCTAGTTGAAAAAAAGAAGGCATGCAAGACTTCTTCTGTTTGTAGATCTGTTGCTTCAAATGGGAGTCAGAAGCAGAATAATGATGATGTAGCTGCGTCAAGTGCTTGGAAAATTGAATGGAAAAAGGGGAAACAAGTAATGACACTAGGGGAGGGACAATCTTCAGTTCATGCTAATGGGACAATTCAAGCCAATTCAGGATCATCTACCGTCTAGGGGGACGACTTGAGCACCGCAGATTCAAACATTGCAGTAACTTCAAGAAGCATGGATACAGAAAGCGACATGTCGCTGTTACCCCCTAAGAAGAAACCTAGGATGAGAGGTCATCCAACAACTGCAAGAGACAAGCCAAATTACGAAATCAAGGACAAGCGATCAAGGTTTTGCACCATTTGCCGTGGGAAGGGGCACAAAAGAACTACATGCCTTGAAAGGGGCACAAAAGAACTACATGCCTTGAAAGGGGAAACGAACCGCAGAAGCCGAGGAAGATTCCGACATGTACTAATTGTGGCATAGCCGGTCATCGCAGGAATACTTGTTCAAAAGTGTTGTACTCTACATTGGATGGGGGGCCATCTGTAGGATGTATGTGAGCAAATTATGTAATTCAAATCGATTGTTTTTTCAAACAATTGGAAAAGTTTGTGTTGTAAAACCTGTGGAGACAAAATTTCTGAAGTTATGTTACTTTTGATATTATGTTTTGTAAGAATATGTCATAGTGCTAAGAAATATTTTTGGTTATAGGATATACATTCGTAAGAGGAGTAGCAAGGATGTATATATATCGTGGTTTAAAAAGGAAACACAAAAAATGGGGATATATATGCGGTAGGATAAGCGCAAGGTTTTTATTTTGGAAGTTAAGAAGTAGAAGGGGAAAACAAAATTGAAAAACATTGTTTTTAATACAGTGGTAGAGGCCGCAAGAAAAATGCCAGGAAGTAGCATTTCTTGTCTGGTTGGCAGATAGGTAATAAATGAGTGGGTTTTGAATTTTGAATCATGTGTGATATGCGGCAATGCTGTGGACATACTTGTCCATATAAGGACAGGCAGACTCATGAAGGAGCTTCACTACTCACGAAGCCACAGACAAGTTCATCCGATTCTACAGATAGATAGATAGATAGATAGAGAGAGAGGGTGAGAGAGAGAGAGAACCAGTCATAACATCAATGGATACGGTGATGGGATCAAAGAAGCGTCCCAGAAACTATTCGGTTCATGCTATATAGTAGTTTGAAAATTCAAATTCCTTCTAGTTCTGTTCATTCTTTTAATAACTTTTTTGTAGCAGACAACTAGAAGTGCTGAAGGAGGGGCGGCTTGTGCTATAATTGATACAGGAGATACTTACTATGGTTTAGAAGTTGAGCAGGTTAAATTTTTATTATTGCTTCTAAATACATATTGTATGGTTAGTGAAAAATGGTTGACGTTGTGGCAAATGACAAACAGGTTAAGAAAATCGTGCTATTGGGTACTAAGGAAATAGTTGCAGGAAAAAAAGGGATGTTGGTGGTGAGTGGGGCTAGAGTAAATCTTCAATATAGATGTACTTCGTGTAACCTAATTTTTACTGGTTAATTATTTTAAGGGTGGATGTAACGAAGGATGGGGTGAGGTTGATACTGATGGAAAGGTTGTCATTAAAGAACCTGGTTGCGAGGCATGTACTACTTAAGATGATGCAGTCTCTGGAATTCCCAAAGCAGAGGATATTGGCTGGAATGAAAGTGAAGATGAGGTTGACAGCATCTGGAGCAAGAAGATTAAGACTTAGGCAAATGTTTAGTTTGCATCCAATGTATCAGCACGCAGTGTTAGTTCGTAGTTGTTTTAGTTTGTCTATCGGTTTGAATTAATGAGAAGATTTGAAAAAACAAGTACCTGCAGTGTGTTTAATTAATTTTGAGACGATGAAGTGGGCTGGTATGGGTGTCGGTGGACGCCATGCAGTAAATTCATCGTGCATATACAAAATACGAGTGTGAGCTGTTCAATAGGGGTCCTACATGTAAGAGCTCCAGAGACATGCACGCACATTACACATGAACACTTGGAGGTGGTATGAGCATTGAGTACTCCTCTCCATGCTTGGCAACCAACCGATGCAGGGTAAATGCTCCGTATGAAGTTAGTGGCGTGCACCGGGCTAGATGCGTGTTCGGACGCATAGGGCAGTGCATAAATATAGCTGTAGCAGAGAGAAAGAGATTATCTGCATACTGTTGATGGTTAGTTGACATGTTCGAAATAAAAAAATCATTTTACTTGGGACAATGGCGATGTGAAGTCGGGCCACATTAATACAAAGGGGACGGCTGGGTGGTAGATGAGGGAGAGTTAATTCATTTGTGTCACTCTGCTCTACTCGCCTCTCCTCTGGTTCGTCTCCTATGCAAGATGGTGTGAAGCATAGGGATAGCAAGCCATGGAGAAGAGACGCCGCGTCTGAGGGAGTTGAAGACCGAGAGGTAATATCCAATAGATTAAACTTTTAGCTGCAACTTCTTTCTCTTGTTCTATTTTGATTTGTTTCTATCCATCAGTAGAGAGTTCATTGACCGGGCTTAGACTATGCACTTGTTCGTATAGGTGCTATTGAAAGCTTTCTTTTCTCTTTTATGGATCTGCATCTTTGTTTATCTTCTAGTTGCTTGTTCATATGGTTTGGGTGGGGGATGTAATGGTGTAGTTGGACATGGTGCTGCTAGGTGAACGTAATATGCTGTACTTGAATATTAACTTCATGGGTGCATATGCGCTTGGATTCGTCAAAGGTGTACACCCTTTTTTGCTGTACTTGCTATTTTTGGAAAGAAGAAAGTTGATTTCTTCTTTTAGGTTGTACTTGATTTGCATAGATGGTGTGTGGGAGGGGTGGTGCGGGAGGACCTGATTTGATTCGGTCGGTCCTGTACAGTAACTTAATAAACGTGGTACTGTACTGACAATGAACTTTATTGCATATGTCAACAGAAAAGGGGATTCATAGCGGTAAGGTGAAGCATAGGTTCTTGTCTGATTGGGCTACTGGATGTAGCAGCATATGTCCAGTTGAAGAGCTTTATCCTACTAGGAGGTATGAAGATCTAGGGGTGCTTCCTGACTGGAAAATGAACACCTGCTACAATCCTAAAGTTCTGAAAGTTGCAACGCATGGTTGGGGGGAAGACAAGAAGGCAGCTGTTAGATCTATGGGGTTGGCTGGTGTTCTTGATATTGATACATTTCCAAAGAAACATAAAGAGCAGGCCATGCAGCTGCTGATGAGTGTGATCCCTGAGCAATCATGCTTATCATTGGACACTGTGGGAATGAGAACTGTTGATTTGAATGCAGATGTATGTTGTAGAATATTTGGAAGCAGGAAAGGTGGTTCAAATGAAATACAGGTGTGCTCAGGTCCTGCTGAAATAGATGACATAAAGGCAATTAGCAGGCTACTAAAACTTCCAGAAACATCTGCGCTAGTAAAAGTGGATGAACTTGTCAAGATTGTGATTAAGGAACACCAATCAAGAATGTATGCAGAAGAAAGAATGAGGTTTCAGAGGGCGTTTGCAATGCTATATGTGACAACATTTGTAGGTCCTAGGGAACACCTAAATGTAGCAACTCATTCAGCTTGCCAATTGGTGCTGGAGCATGAAGATTTGACAGATTTGAACTGGGGAAAGTACACTGTTGATGAAATACTTGTTGGTGCGACAAAAGCCAGGGCAAGACAGTACATGAAAACAGCATGGGTTTATTGTTGCCCATTAGTACTCATGGTGAGCTTATTACTTTTTTAATTGAACCAACAAGAATTTGTACACATTGGATCCATTGATGTTTTTTGGTGTGAATGCAGGTACTGTTCTTCGACTCTGTTGATGTAGGCTTCATAAAAATTGATGAAGAAACGGAGCCACGATCAAATACTACAGTGCAAGCTTGCTGGAAGCACTTGTGAATTTTAATAGTTCAAAGGTGGATGGTGTGACAACATATGGAATGCTGAAGGTAAAATAAGAAATTGTGTTAAAATATATCTAATTGGGATTGTAGTATTGTTGTGAAAAGAGTATTGTTTAATAATAGGTGTGTATAAAACTAAGTTGAGGGAGAGATATCATAGACCTAGATGTAGAGTCGCGAATGTTTAATAATTGGTGTCGAAAGGATGGCTTCGATTTGGACAAGTATATAATTTTAATGTACAAGAATATAAAATGGTATAGTGGATGGCATGCAAAAAAAAAATATTGATATGCTGATACACTAATGTAATGTGATTAATTTGGTAGATCAGGGAACTGTTAACCTGTTGTATACTTCCTTAAGAGCATATTGCAAAGTTAATTTGATTTCTAATAAAAGAAAATAAAAAAGTGAGGTTGCAGTTTGTCTGAATTATTATTCCGCACGTAGTGGGGATAATAACAAAAACTAAAACTGATGAAAAAAAGTCTAATTGTGAAGCTTTTTTGTATTCAGCCTAAGAAAAACGTGCCGGACTGGACTTATGAAGAAGGCCAAGATGATATTTCGGAAATGACAAAACAAGTAAGTAATATATGAACTATCTTAAAAGAAAGGTGATGCAAACACAGAATTCATCTGATTTTGATGTTTACATATGTCAGGCGATGGCAATGTTCACTGCACATGCGGAAAGTATGGCGTTGGAGGGAACAACTCGTAGCATGGCTTTACACGATATGATGCAAGCAGTGGGAGGGGATAATACAAAGATTGCCAGGATGATTAGGGAAAATTACTTACATAATGAGAACATTAGGGTGGTTGAAGATTTCAGAAAGTTGATTGAGTGCATCATAGGCATTGGACTGGAGACCAAGAAAAATAACATAAGTTATTTGATGGCGTGTGGAAAGAAGTTGATTGAAGGTAAATAGAAATAAATAATTACAACTGCATTGAAAAGGAAGATATTAAGTTGAAGAATGGTTGGCAGGTTTGAAGATAGAGAGCATGGAGTTATTGAAAGAGATCGTTGCTTCAAAAGACAAAAGTGTGGCAGGTAAGAATAACTGCTTTCATGAATGTTTTTAAGAAATAACTAATGTACTATGAGAGATTATTAGATGTATTATAATTCGTACATCATGAAATTATAGAACAAAACATATTATTGGATTATTCGATAGCAAGAATAGTTTAACATTGTACCTTATTTATTTTATTTTATTGTATGGCGGACATGGTTGCCTTCTTTAGTGAAGGCTAGTAAAGGGAAGGAGAAAGTGCATGAATGCCCTGGGAAAAGCTGAGTTGGTAAGTTATGTGATGATGATGTATAGATGAGTGGACTGTAATTCAATTCAATAGTTGATGAGTGGCAATTAATTAATTTAAAAATACATAGGGGGCGACCATGGTGGTTTTTCCAATTATTGCATGGGACCTCTAAAATTTTTAAGGAGCAACAAGTTGGGAATGGATGAGTGGTGTGAAAGGAAAGTGGTTTTTGTTCCAATGACTGTGTTTGCGCAAGCATATTTAACACAAAGAATAAATGGTAAAAAATGTGTTAAACAAACATTTGTAGTTTATCTAGTAGCAGTATGAATGATGGTTCATATATATAACATAATGTCATCTTAATGCAACAACTGATATACCGGATTTGAACATCCCAACATATGATGAAGGACAGTTTGAAGCCCATACACATGATGTGGCGATTAACCAGAACAAAAGGGTGGCTTCGGATATGACATGAGAGGAGGAAATAGTTTTCCGGCCAGCTAAAAGGCTATGCGTATATGCTAGACAACGCATGAGGAAAGTGGTATTTGCAATCTCGTCTTTCGCACTAGGGCAATGCTACAAGGAGATAAGGCACGCGGTGGCAAACCTGGGGTTGAGGAACATGAAGCAGTCGTTCGGGGGAAACCGTCCTCGGTAAGCTATGTTGAACTATGTTTGATTAAGTAACATATATTAGAAATTCCCATGGGAGGTACATTGACACTGGTGAAAATTGTGGTTGTAGTATTTGGATCAAGCATGAAGACCTTGATTTGCTGGAGATGACTGGTGATGACTTTGTTGATAACTTTACTAGTACCTGTGGACTGGATTACAGAGGATTTGCTGTGGTGATTAGGATGATGTGGGTGGTTGAGATGACTTGGATGACACTCGGACAATGAAACCGTTGGAGGCACATCTTGCTACCTCTTTGGGCGGTGAGTTATTATCAACTGTGGTACAACAACATATTATTAAGAGTCGATCGCTTGGTTAACAAGAATTTCTTCATGTCTGTTCAGGAGCTGGTGGTGTATGACAAAAATTATCTGGGGAATTCAAAGGTGAAAGAGATGTTCACAAGTGAGGTTTGGGGGTATGATCTGCGGTGCTGCAGGATGGTAAGTGAATTGTTTATACTTGCAAACCAAAGTTTGTACAATCAAGTTATGATTACATATGAAGTAAGTTGTGTGACCGGTTATTACAGATAATGGCGCCTAGAAGGGATAAAGACCATTACTGGGCATTGTATGCTATTGACATGAGGAAATGCATTGTCCATGTCCTTGATCCAAGGAGTTCATGCATTGGAGAGGAAGGTTTGCTGGAAAAACACAGTGCCATTTGTGAGAAGCTGGTCTATGGCTTAGCCAAGTGTGCAAGAGAGTTCTGTAAGGGCTGGGACGTGGTCCCCAACAATTTTACATACAAGTGTCACACGGAACTTCATGGTCCAGCCAGCATGTAAGTTAATTGTTGACTTCTTTGATGTTATGCTTATATGAGGGATTTCTCATAGATAACAACTAGTTTTGTTTTCGCAGTGAAGAATCTGCTTTCGACATGGTGCACTATTTCACATACTTCGACGGGGTTTCACTTGTGAAAGGGAGATCAAAAGCAAGTTCTTATCCTAATCGCCTTTATTTAGAAAGATAGGAGATATTGTTGCACACCTCATGTTAAGAATAATTCAACCTAGAAAAATAACATAATGGAGGTTATATTCTTGTAGGAGTGGAATAAACAACTCAAGGCCAATGTCCTGCAGATGATTCTAGGAATGGAAGGGAATAAAGGGTACCCGCCAAAAGGGGTCATTGCGCCTGAAGTATAGATTCTAATGGATTAGAGGAAGAAGTATGTAGAAGTAAGATGTGTGTATTATTTTGCGCCTGAATATGTATCAGGCTTTATGATGGTACTGAACTTTGATCCCATGTGGACAAAACTGCAACATGTAGACATGGGTGGGGATAAGGAGTGCTTATCTGCGAGGTAAGAAAAATTGACTCCTAGCATCTAAGGTTGAGTGGTTTTGTTTTGTTATAATGCTATACACATCTAACTGTTGTGATCTAATTGAGCATGTTGTTCGTTGGGGCAGGCAAACCTATGTTGTAGCAGTCGTCTTGAGCAAAGTGATCTATATTTTGGAAGAAACGGGGGACAATAAGGAATGATGCCAATATAGTGAGAAATTGGTTAAAACGTGGACTGGCAAAAGAAAGAATGTTTCAAAGGCATGGACTGAAAATTATAAGAATTATTCTCATAAATAACATGATTGGCATCTAGGGAGAAAGATAGGGGACTCACAAGGGGGGTAGGGGGCTGGCAATCTTAGCAATCTTGAACCGATGGCCATGTGACAAGGAATCTTGGGTGAGTAGCAGTTTGATGCATCAGAAGGATTCGTTTTGGAAGGCGGGAATGAGGCTGCTTGCACAATTTTGTATATTGCAGTGGTCAGGGGGAAGCAAATCAAGATCTGAAATAAGAGTTGAAGTGCCAAATGGCAGATCTGAAAGGCCGAAGTTGTTGGACGACTATGGGTAGGTTGTTCTAGTTCTAGTGGCTTAGTGTAGTGGCGAGGTGAGTGAGGTGAGGTTGTAGTGGTGGCTAGTGATTGGAAGAAGCAACTGCTATGGTGAGCCAAGGAAGGGTGGCTGGCTCTGAGGGAATCTGAAAGGAACTTGTGGACAAATTGAAGAATGTGCGAGGGGTAATTGATGAAATTGATATTACGTGCCTGAAAAACTGTAATTAATGTATCTTAGTGGAAACCTTACTAAGGTTTGTAAAAAAAATACAAACATGTAGGAGAGAATAAATAAAAACAGCCATATTGTGGACATAGAAATATAAGGCCAAATAATTAGGAATAAATCCTTGAAGTAGTTGGGTAGATTGGAATGACCATTACATGGTTCGGTAAATGTAGTGCTAATAGATGATACTTAACATGGAATTCAGATATAGTTAACGTGCGTACATCACAGAATACTTGGTCGAAGAGCAAATCTTCCTTATACTATCCATGGAAGATAGTTTTGAGTGCTGCAGGGAGGCTTGCGAGGTTGCCATCTAACTGAAGTAAATCGGCCGCCATGAGCTTCTTCTGATGAACTAGTGTTTCCTGAGTTTTGCAAATGAGACAGAGGGGATGTGAGCATGAAGCTAAAGATATAAATGTATACAATATAGTAGAGGGAGTTTACTTACATTGTCAAGTTTTGTAGCAAGTCCAATACCATTGAAGTAGCGAGCCATGTGAATCATACAAACGCCACTCTCATTGCGGTCAAACAATGTGGCCGAAAGAAACTGGAAGTTTTTTTCCAATTAGCAGAGTTAACATGCCATGATTTGAAAAACTTGTTCAAATAGGTGAAGAGTGCTTTGTGAAGCTTTTCAGCAATAATTAGGTGGCTGGCTTTTTGGGCAGTGTAAGAACATGCATCAGCGAGTGGATCGCACATGTGGATGATCTTCCTCTTCATGTCCCAACAATATACGCTCCATCCAGACTGGAGGTAGGCTGGGATAATGAACTAAAAAGATGAAAATGTTATTAGATTTAGTACCAATGCAGTAGTGAAACTTTTTAAATTGAGATACTTACTAGGCGCGTGTTAGGCAGTTGGTCGTTTATAACTTGTGGGGTGAATTGATTCTGAACAGATAACTGGTCCCAAACATTGTCTCTAGCGAGTACAGCAGTCTATAACATTAAAAAATGTTTTGGTTATTTAACATACATATTTTAAAGCAAAAATAACAACAGATATGCCATACCGAGAAATCAACTTCGATGTAACGACGCCATTTGGGGGTGGATCTAGGGTATAGCAATTGGTTATCAATCTGATTAAGGTGACGAAATATGAGACAACAAGCTTCATGATCAAGAAGCTTGCATCCATACAACTGGTCGACGATAGTGTTACCAGTCAGAGAGCAATAACGGGGCATGTGTAATCCACGGGCTGTGATAGAAAGAATTGGATGAGGAAAACTGAAATGTACGAGAAATGATTGCAAGAGAAATAAGGGATATGTCGTACCAGCTAAGCTCACTTGGTTGGTGGTTCCGAAGATATCAATCAATTGCGATTAGAACGTCAGGTGGTGGATGAACGTGTAATCTACCCTCAGTCCAATGAGAATCAGCATAAGATGTGTGTAGGGTGGGAACGGGGGAGGGTTTGAATGGTGATATCTGAGCAAATACGACAGCATCTTCAGGTGGGTCAGTATCATCGATGAACATGAGGATGCCCCCTATTAGGCTGTCAGCCCAACATTTTGAGTCTTCAGGTTGTGGTTGCAATTTAGAGTTGTTGGGAGTAACATAGTCATCGGCGACATAAGCTGGAATAAATGGATGTGGAGGGGAGGTTAAATAAACAAGGAAAAACAGGTGAATTAATGCATACCACTGCATGACAAAGAAATATTAGTTCCTGCTTTTCTTGTGTGAGGGTGTGACCTCATTGATAGTGTGAGAAGAAGTGGCAGACTTATGTTTATCCTTTGGTGCTGCGGAGGTGGCACCTGACATGGAAAGAAGATGTGATTACATGGTTAACTTGGGATCAGTACAGTTATGTAGTATAATAGTTACCTTCAGACTTAGACTGTTGCTTGGAATGCTGGTACGAATTAGATATAAGAGGGGTTTCAGGCGGCTGCAGTTCTTGTGCAATGCATGTTGTACCACGGAGCGTGCAACAAATACAACTTTTAGCTAAGGTCGACACAACGCTGTGAAGAAATCGAGTGTTCTCTTCATGAACGGAACGCTTCAATTCATTGCAGGCTTTAAAGTACACATCATTGTGCTGATTGAGTAGTATGCCGAGCTTAGAATGTGCCTGAAAATAAAAAGTAAATGGTGGGAAAATTGGTTGTGGTGGTGCAGAGTGGTTGAATAAACAGTGGTATATGCTTACCAATTGTGGGTAGTTAGACTTGAGGATGCTGGTGAATTCCGAAGGCGTAGGGATGTTAGTCAAGATTGTAGATGGGCCAGCAGAAAAAGGTTGAGGGCTGTCTGTAACGATTGTTATTTTTGAAGGAATAACTGGTTTCTTTGATGAGGACTTATTAGCATCAATCTTTGAGTCCCAAACGGAGCGCATGTAGCATATTTGAGAATGGTGTCGGATCTGCAAAAAATAGGGGATTATTGCGGTGCAGTAGAAATTCATTGGCTTGGACTGAATGTATTGACAAATTAGTACATAATACTACCTGGCCTAGAGAGAAGTCGGGGGGGGGGGACTGGTCCAATTTTAGTGCACTGGATTATCATCTTCCTGATCCTTGATTGGTCGAAATAGGATATGCGTGGGTACAAATTGTGAGGCAGGTTTAGCATGCCAAGGTCAAGGTTGTCAAGATAGAAAATCTGCAATTCGATCGAATTTTAAATTATGGCGGTTTGAAGAAGGAAACAAGATTGTTATATGTATTGCAGAAAAGAAAAAAATGTTTGATAGCAGTGAATACCTGGAAAAAAAGATGGCATCCCAGCAAGTGAGTAATAGGTCTATTATTATGAATGTCTAGCTTTACTTTCCAGCATGCCGCCAGTAAATCAGCAAACACATAATCACAAAAGTTGAAGTCTATAATCTTATCAGTGTTTGCAATAGCTGACCAGTAATTGATGAAGGCATGATCGTGTTTACTGGACGGTGTCAGGATGTGCCCCATGCAAAATATCACGAAAGCCATCTTGAAACAGTCGATCTCTAAATTACTAGCAGATGATTGAATTAAGATCTTTCATTATAACCAATTCAACACATTTCAACACTTGATTCCCTTTTTTAGGCATACCCAAAACAGATCTAAAAACCTGAACTGAGCTTGCTGTTTGTTGATATTCAAGGTTGTGTATGTCTAGGCTGCCACATGGGATACCGAAAACATTGTGGATATCACCTGGCCGGAACCTAATAGATCTTTCATGAGATAGATTGATGCATCTGTTTGGCCCATCTACCATGCTCATGAGCCATGTGCTAAATTTCAAATTTAGCCTAGATATAGCGGGCAGTCGCAACATGCCACCAAAACCAATTTCAACTACAAGACCGCGTTTAAAATCGTTGAATGTTGATATAATTGAATAAACTTTTTGTAGTGAGGTCCTAGAAGTTGGGGTCGGTGAAGCGGGGTCAAGGGACGAAAGGTCGAGGCCGGGGTGATCCCCTTCTTCATCCGGCTCCATGAAGACTGCTGTGAGGGTGAACAAAACAGAGCACAACATATTAGAAGCCACGCGGTGCGAGGGGGGAGAGGCAGAAAGAAGCAAGTCTGGCGGGAGGGGAATAATGGAGATTGGGATCTGACCTGACCTGCGGACGGCCCGTAGCAGGAGATGGCGAGATGGAGCACCACGCTTAAGATGGAGATGAATTGCGGTGGCGATAAAAGGAATAGCAAGGGTGGGGAGAGTTCGATGGATCTAGGGTTCTAAGAGGAACAGTATGGCGTGGTGCTGCTCCGGATTGAGGCTCTGCTTTGTTCTGCTAGGTTGGTAAGTGCTGAGAGGGTGAGGCGACGAAGATGGATCTAGAGGGGTAGTTGTCTGTCCTGTTGTCATGAGCAGTACCACATGTCTACATTTAATCATAAGTAAGTGCATAAATCGGATTATCACCGACGATATAAATTTGTCTGAACGGAGACACTGGTTAAATGCGAAACAGTGATGGCTTAAATAATGGATAACACAGCTTATCATGTTATGAGCGAGTAATTAATCTAGGTAATTGAATACACACACAGTGTCTCACGGCTTAAAAGATGTTTGCCGGAGCGCCATTATGACGTGCAGAAATGGGAGTTGGCGAGGCAGTCGGTGCTTAAATGTGAGTGGGACAGCGTCGGCACAGGTCGAAAAGAATCCTATACGTGACCTCCTGGTACAGGTAAAGTGGAAATACAAAAGATGACCAGGTCAAATACTAATAGGCACAGCCGGTTGAGCGGCGAGATTCCGGGGACAGATGTCCCCGGGAACCATTGGGCATTTCCCCTGAGAAATATTACATAGAAAGCCCTAAGGTTCTTGGTAGGAGCCTTGCCTCCAGTGGAGTTTCGAGCTGTACACTTGGTTCGAGCCATCCTGCAAACAATATAGCAAATCATGCATAAAAGTAACCTTTTCAACAAACAAGTTAGATATAACTTAGTGACTTATCCTTCAGGACATCAAGTGTAACCGCTCACTCCCCTAAGCCAAACATTAAGATTTGGACTACAAATATATGGTAGATTTTTGTTGATAACATTATCATCATGTTGGGATTTTAGGCTTCTAGTTTCACGAAATCAGTATAGCTTCAAACATAAATTGTTTGTCCCAGTCATCACTTCCTTTCTCCATTGTTGCTCATCGGCCCAAGGACACACCCATCGACCAATATCACAAAGAACACAATTTTCAAATATAAAAAAATCATAAAGAACATAGCGAAAGGACACGTACTAACCAGGCTAGTTCATACTTCATCTGTTTTTAAATATAAGAATATGGACCACATTGGATGTATACAGACGCATTTTAGAATGTAGATTCATTCATTTTGATTCATATATATGTAGTTTGATTGGACCATATCAACAATTGTTAGCTACAAAACAGATGTGCTGCATGTGCTAAAGTATGCATATGCATGTTGAGACCAGACCAAGACAATGAAACCAAATAAGGAATACCAGCGGAAGAAGCGACAAGGCCAGACTACAGCTACGGCTACCTGAACTAGAAGAGTTGAAATTGTTTACTTCTCTCTCACGGTTGCTACGTTGCACGACTTGTGAATTCTCAGCCTGATGGAACCCTGTTCTTGGAGTAGAAAGTAGCGGGAGGGCAGGGCATTTATAGTGAGGGGGGGCTGGGGAGCTCCTAATAGGCATACTAACGAACCGACTTAGATCAAATGCCGTAATTTGTGCGACTCTTAGATTGATTGGCACTGGCGTTGCTGATTGAATTAATTGGACGGCTCAGATCGGTGGTGACACAGATCAGTGTGAACCGACTTAGATCAGATGCCGTAATTTGTGCGACTCTTAGATTGATTGGCACTGGCGTTGCTGATTGAATTAATTGGACGGCTCAGATCGGTGGTGACACGGATCAGTGTGCGTATGTTGTGCCCTACTATTGGCCTGTATGACCGTGACACGGATCGTGGTAAACTTCCAGAACTATGCATGCAGAGGTTTTCAGTTTGGATGGCATCACGATTCGACCTGCTCTACCCAGGAGGAACAGGAAGGGCATCTCCAACGTGACCGTCAAACCAGGCGCATATGTCTGAACTGTGTAATTCAAACGTATTTTGTCATTCAATGTGAGTCTGTATCGGTCTGCTGAACAGTCGCAATGTATTTTTCTCCAAAACCGAGACTAAGTGAGATGGGGGCTTTGCGGGCATCCGACCGCTGCCACATCCGCATCTGACCGCCCTGACCAACCCGAAACACCTACCCGCCTCTCCCACACTTTTCATCCAATGCCGTGCTGCTTGCCGCCGCATTCATGCCAGACCAGAGCATGCAACTGCCGGCATTAATGCTGAGCGATGTGATCGGACGTGAAGGTGGCGCTGACGTACGCGACCTGTTAGGCGTCGCTGCTTCAATGCGGACACCACGTTCTGAGTAACCAACTCCGGGAGCTCCTAACAGGCATACTAACGAACCGACTTAGATCAGATGCCGTAATTTGTGCAACTCTTAGATTGATTGGCACTGGCGTTGCTGATTGAATTAATTGGACGGCTCAGATCGGTGGTGACACGGATCAGTGTGTGTATGTTGCGCCCTACTATTGGCCTGTATGACCGTGACACGGATCGTGGTAAACTTCCAGAACTATGCATGCAGAGGTTTTCAGTTTGGATGGCATCACGATTCGACCTGCTCTACCCTGGAGGAACAGGAAGGGCATCTCCAACGTGAGCGTCGAACCAGACGCATATGTCTGAACTGTGTAATTCAAACGTATTTTGTCATTCAATGTGAGTCTGTATCGGTCTGCTGAACAGTCGCAACGTATTTTTCTCCAAAACTGAGACTAAGTGAGATGGGGGCTTTGCGGGCATCCGACCGCTGCCACGTCCGCATCTGACCGCCCTGACCAACCCGAAACACCTACCCGCCTCTCCCACACTTTTCATCCAACGCCGTGCTGCTTGCCACTGCATTCATGCCAGCCCAGAGCATGCAACTGCCGGCATTAATGATGAGCGATGTGACCGGACGTGAAGGTGGCGCTGACGTACGCGACCTATTAGGCGTCGCTGCTTCAATGCGGACACCACATTCCGAGTAACCAACTCCGGCAGCTATGCCACATAGCTATGCCACATTGAAACGGGCCTGACGGTGTCCTGGACTAGGGGGTACTCACCACGTCATCTCCCAATCTGTTAGATTGGGCCGAGGACCCCCATGGTCGTATACTCATGGGCCAGTTCAGACAGTTACCGCATACATGGAAGATTCCACAAGACTTGGTGATCAAGACAAGGACTCCTCCCAGTGGCGGAGCCAAGGGGGGCGAGTAGGGGCCTGGCCCCCCCTAATGATCGAGCAGGCAGTTATCAGCTTCAAGGTAATTAGCGATAACAAGCGTGAACACTTGTACCTGCCCCCCTATCACGTGAACGTAAATTCTGGGAAAGGCAAAGGGCCCATGAGAAAGCCCGCTAATGGCCAGATGGCCTCGTCCGCTAGTAGTTTCCTAGGTGATTGCGCTCTCCCGTGATTAGTGAGTGCGTGGGATTAGCCCTTCCGGCACCGCCATCCGCTTCCCCCTTCCTTCCTCTGCTCTCCCTGCTCAACTCAGGAACATATTGGATTCAAACGGCGACGCAGGTGCCTCACTCATTGATTCTTTAGGCTCGAGCCAACGTACTAAACTTGCCAAGGTTAAGGCCCTGCAGTATGTTTTCTAAGCTTATTAGTGATCTGTGATTTATTTTGTATGTATCAATTCTTTCTCAATTCTTTATTTTGTATGTGTTGAACTTATACAACAGAATTTATTTATTTTGTTTGGGTGATCTGTGATGCCGTCAGAGTCTCAATATTGTATTTGTTCTAGAAATCACCGTAATGGAAATTATCGTATATACTAGTTTCTATATGTGGTGCAAAATTTTCATATGACAAGCTTATAGACAATATAGTGAATTTTGAAACTTTAGTTCAGCCGCTATGAAGAGAAAAGCGCTAGTACCAAATATCATCAGGATTAATTCATTTCAAAGCATGTTGGTGCAATTAGTTATATATAACTCTCGCTATCTCAACGGCAAGTGCAAACCTTTTTTTATTTTAAAATTATGAACACATGTATTAGAAGTAAAATGTGAGACGGCTTGCTTTGTTATTGCTTGATAATCTACATTAAAAGATAATTAACAGATGCCTCTTTTTCTAATAGAATATGGTGGGGAAACCCTTTTTTGAAAAAGAAAAATTGAAAATTAACAGCTAAGATCCCTCCCGATGAAATTATTAATATCTTTCTGTTTACTATCAATCATGGAGTCAAATTTAAACCAAAACAAATGTACATGTTTATATAGCATCAAAGCACGACCTTGTTATAGTACTATGAAAAAAATTGCGCTGGATTTTTTCTGTCAACTTGGCTTGGCCCCCCCCTTATGTCCAAATCCTGGCTCCGCCCCTGACTCCTCCCAACCGGCGTATTCGGCTAGGACTCTTGTTATCCTAGGCCTCTGGTGCATTATATAAACCGAGGCCAGACTAGTCGATAGATCATATACAACAATCATTCCATAGGCTAGCTTTTAGGGTTTAGCCTCTACGATCTCGTGGTAGATCAACTCTTGTAATACCCATATCATCAAGAATAAATCAAGCGGGACGTAGGGTTTTATCTCCATCAAGAGGGCCCGAACCTGGGTAAAATATCGTGTCCCCTGCCTCCTGTTACCATCCGCCTTAGACGCACAGTTCGGGACCCCCTACCCGAGATCCACCGGTTTTGACACCGACATTGGTGCTTTCATTGAGAGTTTCATTGTGTGTTCGGCAAAAGGTTGATGGCTCGCCTGCAGATCAACTGCGACTTCGGCATCTTCGTCACCAGCTTGACTGGTCACCTTGGTTCGACCAAGGACTGCTCCCTACCTCCGATCGTCATGTTCAGATGAGGGCCTTTATAAACATCAACTCCGATCTCTATCAAGATCATGGAGGAATCATCCAGGGAGCCCGCGGGCTCAACGTCAACATTGCCCTCGGGCGACCGTGCTGTTTTTCTGGACAGCAAACTTGTGTCCACCGCCACCACCTCCTCAAGTGTCGTTTTAACGATCGTTTCGGTGCAATTGTGCGGAATTGAGTCTACAACAACCCTGGAAAATTTCGTCGAGTTCCGATGGAGGAATCTCTGGCAATCCTCGATATACCGGAGCCCTGTCAACTCTGGACAGGAATCTGGACGAGTTTAGGGCGTGGTGTCCAGCTTCTAGCTCGGACTTCCTTTAGAAGATCCAACCATTGATAGGCTGCGGAATTCCCATATCTACCACCCCTCCAAATTTCAGCTCGATCCGACGACTCAAACTCCGGGAACCTTTCGATGAGTGGATCAATTTTCGGATCCGTTTTCTGCGCGAATACGGATCCGACCCGAATTCATGTTTCTTTATGAACGTGACATTGGACAACCTTTTTAGAAGAATTCTCTTCTAGGGTATTGTGCGTTGTTTTTAAACACGCGCCCATAAATTTTTAAGCCTCCCCTAAGGTCACCTTCATCATCATGCTGGTGTCAAACCAGTTCGGCGATATTGCTCCAAGGCTGCCGACCTGCGCTAGACACATCGTCACTTTTGTTGAGCTGAGCTCAACTTCTTCGGATCATCATCTCGGCAAGCCGAACAAGAGTCCGGCATCGCGAAGGATAAATCATCACCAACATCGCCGCCCCATGGATTACACGAAGCGGGCACACCGGCATCGCCGCACGGTCACTTCATCAAGTCGGCATCGACCACGTCACGACCTGCATCGGCAGGGCCACACTATTGCTTCTTCAAGCTGGTGTCCATCACGCCGACCTACTTCGACTCATCGGCTGACATCGAGGCTTCGACATCTCGGCTGGACCGGGGGCTTCACCATCTCTTCATCAACCTACTCCGGAGACTTCGGCGTCACTAGCCGACCAGCTCCGTCACGTTAGCTGGACCGAGGGCTTTGCCTCGGTGAGCCAACCTTTGCTAGCATCGTCATACTGTCGCTTTATCGCCCATCAGGCAATGGGTGTGCGGATCGAGTCCCAATTTTGGGAATCACCTTTCTTCGGATTGCTACAACAAATAAACCACGTGCTATTAATCCTAGTATTTTTTGCTTGTTTGGGTTTATTTTTCTCAAGGAATTATTACTCTGGTTTGTCCATCATCTGTACACAGGTCTATCAAGTGATGGCCGCATTAACGACAGTCGCGTGGTGGTTCGGTCAGTTTCCGTACATAGTCCGGCGAACGCTGCATCCGGAACTCGGACCGACCTGTGAATTCAGGCTTTGCCACGCCTTTACCGCATCACGCCGACGCCCTGCATCGACATTGACTTCAGCGCCAGGCCATATTTCTTCTATTACTCACTTTGCATAAATTATTTATTATGCAACAATTTTTTTAGTTATTATTATTATTACTATTATCTCTGGTTTGCACTATTTTTTGTGCACAGGAAACTGATCCGGAGACTTCCGCGTCACTCTGCCGGTCTGCATTGACCGTGCTATGTCACCACTTCGACGTGCCGAGCTCTCCGCTCCGCCACCTCGGGACCGGTTTGGAGGATGGAACCTTGTCCCGCATCAAGCTCGGACCGCGTCATCAATGCCGAACACATTAACTAGCTAAGTCGCTTTCATGCTCACAGTTTTAATTTTTTACTTGTGTTCGGTTCAACCAAGCATTATACTTTTTTGGAAAAAAGTTGCTTGTAAAAAATTTCCTTGTCCAAACTTTGTTTGTGACACACATATTCAAATACCCCGTTTATTTGGGGGCTTCCTTTATGAAGCTTTTCCTCTTGCATATGATTATACTTGTACGGTTTCGTTCCTTGTTCGTGTATTACGCCACAATATGCACCAGATTGACTTAAGAGATTTGCAAGCTGGGTTGCCTGGCTCCTGTGCTTACCCCTACGTTCCCGATTGTTCGGCTAGGGAGTAAAGGGAGCACCTCTGCGATTGTCACGACCGGGTCCTCCGAGCTGTGACCTCAGACTGGATGAAGCCGAAAGCTAGCACTCTTATTGTTTTCAATCATGGTCGACACACAACAGAACTCATGAGTACAAAAAATCTATTGCACAAGTCTCATAGTAATAATGAGCACCGAAGAAAGGTATCGGTGGGGGTACTATTTTCTTCGAAGATGCTTCTTACACTTCGTCTGTAATATAGCATAAGTTCCCTGAGCGCGCTTTGTCTATTACAGCCTTATGGCCCGATTGCCTGGTTATCGGAAACACTGTCGATATTCTCGACAAGTGGAGTACATAACAATTTTCGGTCCTTGACCGAAGAGGGAGAAGCCGACGGTCGGTTAAGACGCGTTAAAGTTCGGTTGAACAAAGATATGATATAAGTACTTCGGTACATACAATCATTATACATAAAATTCTTACCCAAGTCACTTGGGGGCTCTTAAAATTTATATATGAGCTGTAAATGTGTTTTCTTATTGGTCGTTGTCAAAACACGACAGAAGCACAATTTTTTCTTTCTCTTCCAATTTTCGGATTGGCACCGAACACTTGATCTTGTTCAGACGTCAAGTTTTTACTGACGTTTTTTGGTTTTCCAAGCTTATGGCACTTTTAAACTATTTGTGTGTTTCTAGCACAAGTCTCACAGTGCAATGCCGGACACCTTTAGAGATTCGGCAAAAACATTCTCGGATATTGCTATAAATGCATTGGTGTCGAATTGTGTCCTCGGTCAATAGTTGGGTTGCCCGGCTCCTGCGCTTGCCTCCTACGTTCCGCTCTGCTCGGCTAGGTGTGCAAAGGGAGAACCACTATGATTGTGCTTCTAGCTCACTTGGTTAAGTACCTCAGTGGAGAAAGCCGAAAACTGACTGTCACAATATGCGTAAACTAGTCAGCGATCCGATGACTGTGTTAAATGACGGGGCATTCATAACAATGGCCGAAGTGTTTACAGCTTGACGTTGACTGTCGCCGAACACTACCGGGGGCTATTAACTGGCCTACCAAACTAAATCCTTAATATTTTGCTCTTACATTGGAGCTGAGGTTTCGTGATCATGCTTAGCATGACAACCCAAAGAAAGGAAGCGATAGCGGGACTATTTTCTTTGGAAGACATTTCTTATGTTAAACAGTAATATAACATATCTCTCTGCGTACCTTTGTTTATAAAACCGTATGGCCAAATTTCCTTATTTGTCGTAAATCTTTGCCCTCATAAAGGCTTTATAAAGTAGGACAAACACTCCTCGGCTACTGGCCGAGGAGGTGGAAGCCGATGGTCGGTCAACACAGTTTTGCACAATGCGGATCCGAGCATTAATGACATAAAGTACTTGGATACATAGAATCATTACATATAATTTGTGATTTTACTATGGATATTGATCCTTAATTCGGCCACCCGTGCCCGCATTAAGGCTCGGGGGCTACAGGGCTTCGGGCTTATTATTTACAAATATTGAAGGGGCACATCGATCCCCTGATCTGGTGTTGCCACCCGACCAGTGTCTCGGGGGCTACTGCATTGCCTATCCAATGCAGAAAATTTTAAGTGCAATACAGTTTCCGAGGTTTGATCCTCAGGTTGGTCGGCCGCACCCAACCTGAGTCTCGAGGACTGAGCACGCCGCTTTTTGTGTCCCGAAGTGTCCTGCTGAGCTAGGACTTGATCCTCAGGCCGATTTTACAAATCAACCTGAGTCTCAGCGGCTACTGGGATCAGCGGTCTTACGTCATCCTTCAGGTGCATCTCGGGTTTTAAACTGACACACACCTTGAGGACTATTGGCTATATATCTCGGCGGAGAATAAATTGCACCAATAAAAAATATTGACAAAAAATCGGCCCACAGTCGGGGTGGTGCACCACCTCGGAAGCAGTCCGGCATAAAGCTCGGGCGCTAGCGGCTGGCTCCATAGAGGGCATTTCTGGCATTAAGCTTGGCTAAACTCCTTCAACCTTTTTGAACCAAGGTGATTTATGATAGTCCGGCGTTGGAGCTTGGACATAGTCCGGCGTTGGAGCTCGGATACAGTCCGGCGTTGGAGCTCGGATACATTCCGGCGTTGGAGCTCGGAAAGCGGTCCAGCGTTGGTGCTCGGCTGCAAAAGATACCTCGAATGCAGTCCGGCATTGGAGCTCGGACGCAAGAGCACGCTGCCGCCCGGGAACAACTTCAAACCCGAGGTGTGGCATAAAATAACAAGGCATTGATAAAGGTCGGAAACTTAAAGGGGCTCCTCGGATACCCGACGTGTAAACTCGCCGAATGCATTTCCGCGATCCTCAAGATCGAAGATGAGAAGATTTGTTGAACCAGTTTTCAAGACCGACAACCGAAGATGAAGAACAGTTCGGAAGAATCGAGGAGCGTCCCTAACTTGAAGACCGGTTCAGGGGGCTACTGACAGTGTCCTGGACTAGGGGGTACTCACCACGTCATCTCCCGATCTGTTAGATTGGGCCGAGGACCCCCATGGCCGTATACTCATGGGCCAGTTCGGACAGTTGCCACATACATGGAAGATTCCACGAGACTTGGTGATAAAGACAAGGACTCCTCCCCACCGGCATATTCGGCTAGGACTCTTGTTATCCTAGGCCTCTGGTGCATCATATAAACCAAGGCCAGGCTAGTCGATAGATCATATACAACAATCATTCCATAAGCTAGCTTCTAGGGTTTAGCCTCTACGATCTCGTGGTAGATCAACTCTTGTAATACCCATATCATCAAGAATAAATCAAGCAGGACGTAGGGTTTTACCTCCATCAAGAGGGCCCGAACCTGGGTAAAACATCGTGTCCCCTGCCTCCTGTTACCATCCGCCTTAGACGCACAGTTCGGGACCCCCTACCCGAGATCCGCCGGTTTTGACACCGACAGGGCCGATAGCCCAGTTGCCCGGTCATGGCCGCGACTATTTAAGCCGCACGCAGGCGATGCAAATCCACACCCAGCCCCTCCTACTCCTCTCCGAGCCCTTCCAACTCTAGCGGCGATACCGAAATCTTGGTTCTCCCCGCTAGCAGGCGGAGGTGGTGGCGGCGACAGTTCGTCATTAAGTGAATCTTGGCACCGCCGCCCTTGCTCTCCGGGGCCCTGAGCATCAACAACGGTCGGCTCCTCCGGCAAGGAAGAGATCGTCATCTCCTCCGACGGCGAGGGGGACCAGAAACCATTGCAGCAGCCGGAGTACCCGTTGTGCCTCTTCGCGGAGGCGGCTCTGACGGACGAAGAGTTTGTTAGAAATATGCCCTAAAGGCAATAATATTTGTATTATTATACTTCACTATAAAAACCACTTCCGTGATGATACGTGTTTGTCACAGTAGTTCACGTTTTCTGTCATGCATGTACATTCATGACGATATTATGATAGAATCCAGATAGTTACATTTGTGTTGTCATAGAAGTGTTCTATGACAATACTCAAATTATCTTCACGAAAGTGTCCACTTCCATAATGATAAATGGTGCGTCATGGAAGTGTATTCGTTAAGGGTAACCGACACGTGGCATCCACCGTAACGGGTCGTCGTTAAGCTATCGGGTTCGGTTTTGGATCCGGTAATTATTCATATTTATTCATCTCATTAAGAAAATCATTTTGTGACTTAGGAACTTGTTCTAACTGAATTTGAACCATGGAAGCATGTTTTCCAAGACCTTTAATATCATTTGCAATCTCAAACATCAAGTCAGTCAAGCGATCAATCATGAAGGCATTGCATTTCAATTGTTTCTTAACATAAGCATTGAAATGTTCTTGCTTAACAATGTACTTATCAAATTCATCCAAGCATTGACTAGAAGATTTATTATAAGGAATATAACATTCATCAAACCTTATAAGAGAATTTACCTCTACTACCTGCGTCGGGGTGCCGAGACCGTGTATTTCTTCAATAGGTGGTAAATTCTTAACATCTTCAGCTTTAATAACCTTTTTTTATAGATTTCTTTGTCTCTTGCGTATCTTCAATACTGAGAAATAGAATACCCCTCTTCTTCGGAGTTGGTTTAGGTGATGGTTCAGGAAGTGTCCAATCATTATCATTCCTCAATATATTATTCAATAGTTCTCCAGCTTGTTCAACAGTTCGTTCCCTTAAAATACAACCAGCATAATTATCTAGGTAGTCCCTAGAAGTATCGGTTAGTCCATTATAAAAGATATTAAGTATTTCATTTTTCTTAAGAGGATGATCAGGCAAAGCATTAAGTAACTAAAGAAGCTTCCCCCAAGCTTGAGGGAGATTATCTTCTTCAATTTGCATAAAGTTAAATATTTCCTGTAAGGCAGCTTGTTTCTTATGAGTAGGAAAATAATTTTCAAAGAAGTAATATATCATATCATGGGGACTACGCACACAACCAGTAGTAAGAGTATTAAACTATATCTTGGCATCACCCTTTAACGAGAAAGGAAACAACTTAAGAGTGTAGTAGTAGCAGATCTTTTCCTCATAAGAAAATAGGGTGGCTATATCATTTAATTTCATAACCATGAAAAGGATCTGATTCAACCAAAGTAATTAACTCAGGATCGACAGATAATTCAAAATCTTTATTAGTAACAAAGATAGGAGAAGTAACAAACTTAGGATCATACTTCTTTTTCTCCATCATATATTTTTCTTTAAGCTTACGTAGTAGTTTTTTAACATCTTCTCTATCATTACAAGCAAGAATTTCGCTAGCTATCTCCCCGTCCATAACATACCCATCGGGTACCTTCGGAATTTCAATTCTAGGAGAGCTAAGTATAATAGGTGATTCATAAATTTCATCAGTTTCAACATTCTCAATTTCTTTAGATTTAGTTTTAGCAAGTTGTTCATTATGAAATTCACCTAGTGGTACAGTTTCATCAAGCATAGCACTAGCATCATCATAAGCATCATTCATATCAGAAGTAGCATCATCAATTACTCAATTACTTGCGACATACTAGAATTAATAACAGGTGATGGTGTCGCAAGCCTATTCAAAACAGAAGGTGAATCAAGTGCAGAGCTAGATGCTAGTTCCTTACCTCCCCTCGTCTTAGAGGGAACGATCTTCGTCTTATCATCCTTCAGATTCTTCATAGTGATCAAAAAATATAAATCCCAAGTGACTCAGCAAATAGAGCTATGCTCTCCGGCAACAGCCCTAGAAAAAAATCTTGATTACACACAAGTATAGGGGATCACAACAGTTTTCGAGGGTAGATTATTCAACCCAAATTTATCGATTTGACACAAGGGGAGCCAAAGAATATTTGCAAGTATTAGCAGTTGAGTTGTCAACTCAACCACACCTGAAGAATTAAATATCTGTAGCAAAGTGATCAGTAGCACAGTAATATGATAGT
Source organism: Triticum urartu (assembly GCF_003073215.2). Classification (NCBI taxonomy): domain Eukaryota; kingdom Viridiplantae; phylum Streptophyta; class Magnoliopsida; order Poales; family Poaceae; genus Triticum; species Triticum urartu. The sequence goes on along the minus strand of NC_053024.1, from coordinate 62,111,004 downwards.
TTGATAGCCGTAGTAACAATAACAATAGAAACCATAGTAGTTTTATAGTGATTGTAACAACAACATCAATGAAAGTAACTTAGGAAAGATCAACATGCAAAAAGCTCATACGCATTGTATCCGTGATGCATAATTATGTTGATGATATTCATCATGTAACAGTCATAACCCAAGGCGACACAAAGCTAGCTCCAATTCCTCAATGTAATGTAGGCATGTAGTCTGTATATAGTCATACATGTTTGCGATAAGAATTTGCATGACATCTCTTGTCCTACCCTCCCATGCAGGAAGGGTCCATAAGGAAACTAAGGGATATTAAGGCCTCCTTTTAGTAGAGAACTGGAACAAAGCATTAGCACATAGTGAATACATGAACTCCTTACGTGCGTACCACTTGCAAGATAGGATCAAGAACACAAATATATTCGTGAAAATATAAAGGGTTCAGATCTGAAATCATGGCACTTGGGCCCTAGTGACAAGCATTAAGCATAGCAAAGTAGCAACATCAATCTCGAAACATAGTGGATACTAGGGATCGAGCCCTAACAAAACTAACTCGATTACATGATAAATCTCATCCACCCCATCACCGTTAAGCAAGCTTACAAAAGAATTACCCACTTCCGGTGGTGAGCATCAGGAAATTGGTGATGGAGGAAGGTTGATGATGACGACAACGTCAAATCCCCATCTCCGGAGCCCCGAACGGCCTCCAGATCAGCCCTCCAGATGAAGACCAGGAGCTGGCGGTGGCTCCGTATTGTAAAACACAATGATTCCTTCTCTCTGATTTTTTTCGGATGAATTGCTACTTATGGAGTTGGAGTTAGGGTTGCGACAGCTTCCAGGGGCCCACAAGCCTGCCAGGCGCGCCCCTGGGCTTGTGGCGCCCTGGTGGGCCCACTATGGCCAATATTTTTTATATATTACTAAATCATTCTCGGTAAATTTTCAGCTATATCCGAGAACTTTTATTTCTGCACAAAAATAACACCATGGCAATTCTGCTAACAACAACATCAGTCCGGGTTAGTGACATTCAAATCATGCAAATTAGAGTCCAAAACAAAGAGAAGAAGTGTTTGGAAAAGTAGATACGTTTGAGACGTATCAGTTCATAGCTAGTAGCTGGATGGCTTCTTCTCTCTCTCTCTTTGATCTTCAATCAATGTTCCACTCGATGTTTTGGAGATCTATTCGATATAATCCTTTTTTGTGGTGTATTTGTTGGGATCTGATGAACTATGGGTTTATGATCGATGGTATGGATGCCCAAGTCTCTCTCTCTCTCCCCAAGTATATAAGCCGGTCACGCAGGCTAACGATGCTAAGTGTCATGAAGTTCACCATGTTGGTAAAGCTCGTCAAGTCATTAACATGACAGAAAAAAGCGAACGGGCCTGTAGCCTAGTGGTTGCAGCGACCTTAGTAGCACCCCAGGTCCTGGGTTCGACTCCCGGTGGGAGCGGATTTAAACAGGCCTAGGCAAAAAGAATACGGAATAAAAGGACTGTGAGGCTGTTGCTCTACAGTAAATAGTCAAAAAACATGATAGAAAAAATAGAAAGAAAAAGAAAACAAATAGAGCCATGATAAAGAAAGAAGTACATATAGCATTTTTTATTCTAATGTAGAATGAATCAGGGCATTAGCATTGTCCTCCAAGAAGAACGAAATTAAGAAAATAAATAAAAGTGATGACAAAATTTGCACACATAATACATAGAACTTGCACTGTTTAAAATACGCAAGGACATTTATTTATTAGTGCAACTTTGTCACAACAATAAAAATTTCACACAAATTACATAAACCTTGCATGTGTACTAAATAATAATTGTCTCTCGATCGAAAATAAACTGCGTTGCTGATGCTGCCTCCCCATCTCTCCCCCTCTCTTGTTCACGCACATGCAGAGGCACTAACGCTCGTGCCGCGCGCGCACACACACACAACGGAGATATCAACAATTTATAAACACATACAAAAAAATGAAATGAAAAATAACAAAACAGGATGAAATAAAAATAACCATACATAGTTTTTTGAGGGGATCCATACACATAGAGTCGTGCACACCACCACGATCGAGAAAGCTTCAAGCTTAGTACCGGACGACCTCCTACAAGGCCCAGAAATGAAAAACTCAGGCCTGCAATAGAAAACGTTGAAACAGACTTGGGCCAAAGAAGAAATCGATGGATCCATTGAAAAAATTGGCAATACATCGCTCGCTAACGTACGACTACGAAATTGACTTGTCTAAAAAAAAGACTACGAAATTGATTGAAGGACAAAAAAAAATCAGGTACCTGACTAGTAGCAAAATGAAGAATCTCAAGATACTATGCTGGCTTAGCCTCTCGAATGTGCTCATAGGGATGAGATGTGCGTGATTGCGTTCATAAAGATGAGTGTATGCTCGTATATATGAACGACTTCGATTATACTGTACTAAAGAAATAGACAAAAAAGTGTGCATTCTGGTGGTTTAGCATGGGGGAGAAAACTAAAAGTGCATGGTAAGAACAGTCAGGCGTACTGTGGCTCTGTTGGGCCACCAGAGGCCGCATCATTAAGTCAAGTGGGCCAACGACAGTGTACTAGCCTAGCGTATAACACTGTATTTCCTTAAGAGTCAATTACACTGATGGTGTTAGAACTTGGCATGAAAGATCACTTTGGTGTTAGAACTTGCGGCATACATTAAACATGTGTAAAAACTTGGCTCGGATGTATAAATTGAGTTTGGATACGAAAATAGCGCTGACTAGTCTCGCCTGCGTGGCACGTGTCCCGCTGTTAGTGACGGGAAGGCAGGGAGGAGGGCGTGTGGCCTATTTTTTCGCACAAACTCCCTCGATTTATTTTTACTTCTCACACGGAAGCCCTCGTTGACGTTGGCATTTTCAGTTTTTCCGTCTCTATGACCAATAGGTCCCGCCTGTCAAGGCAGTATCTGGAATTAGAACGAAAAATATAAGCCCCGGATCTTGAAAAGGCGAACCATGGCTAGCACACAGCAAAACTTAAGCACTCAACCCATTACGTCTTGACATCCGCACCTGTTATTTTATAAATTTTTAAAGGTATGTAAATTCTAATCTCAGTAATAAAACTATGGTTTAATTATTCTTGCAGTATAAATATTATAAATACAAAACAAATAAATTACTTTTCAAAAATTTCACGTATTATTTAAAAAATATGCATATATTTAAAATAATATTTATGAAATATAAAAATGTCCTTAACTACACTTGCAAATATCATGTCTAGCTCCAATCGCCATGAAAAAGTTGTCGATGAGATTGCCCGGCAACCAGTGGTCGCCGTGTCCACCTTGTCCAGGACGTCCTCGCTCATGATAAAAGGCTGAAAGCACGGGGTTTGGGCAGCCCATGCGGGCGGGAGATGGACCACTGCACTGCATTAGAGCCCTTTTCTCGTTCGCTACCACACGTGCAAGGGCTCAGAACAGCACGGCCGCACGGGGAAAGAACAGACGCGACGCTGCTAGCTGCTCCGTAGTCCTGTCCAATAAAGAAAATGGCTCACCAAAATAAAAAGAAATCCCTCACGGTAAAAAGCAGGCGACTGTGCAAAAGTCATATTCTGCCCGGGAGTTCATTTGACCTCGTGAACGGTAAAATCATGAAAATAGACTTAAGAAAATCTGAAAACTTTTTGTCGTCATCTTCGACAAATGCTTTTAGTGCTTGCAAAAATTTATGGTGAAATAACATTCGCAGAAGTCATGGCAAAAGAAAAAAAATCAACACTCGAAATGCTTCTGGAAATAGCACTTTTGAAGCATCGATTTTGTTTTTTTACCACGATTTTCACGAATGTCATTTCACAATGAAATTTTGTGAGCACTGAAAACATTTGTCGATGTTTTCACCAAAAAATAGTTCATTTTTTTAATATATTTATGAATTTTATTGTTCACCCGAGCTCATTTAGCTGGGGCACAGAAACACCACGTCCGCGATTGTGCACCTTTCTATCGCTCGCTGATCGTAGTTCAAACAACTGCAAGGTGCAATGCCACCACAAAGTAAAACGGCACTGCCAATGTACGTTGCAAGTTGCAACAAACGTAGGAACCCACACGCAGGCATGATCGACGCATCATCATACATCATGGTAGTAATTAGGTGATTAACCAAACCTAATTACCAACAAACAACTCTGGGATTTCAGATCGACAAACAGCAAAGTAGTTCGAATCGCTACTGCATCATCAGTCCATCTAATTAGGTCCTAGATCATGCAGGGCTAGCCCTAGCCAACGCGAACAATGGATATCAAGCAAGCAGATCGTGCAGAGCTAATCAAGGCAAGAGACCTGTCACTGGATGCGGTTGCGGATGGCGGGCTGGGTGGCCAAGAAGGCCAGCGCGGACATGTTGGCCACGCTGCCCACCACGGCCTGGAGTTCGACGGCGGCGGCGTGGAGCTGCTCTTCCATGACTTGCCGGCGCCCGGCAGCGTCGGGGGTCCGGCTGTGAAGCATGAACCGGACGGAGGCCAGGAGGGTGAAGGTACCCTCCACCCCGCGGAGCGCGTCCCGGGCCTGCTCCCTGGCGGCCTCGAGCCTGCTCAGAGCGAGCCACTCGTCGTGGTCGTCGCGGTCGCGGCGGAGGTCACCGATGCCAGCCACCGGCCTCGACGGGACGGCCCCGCAGCCATGGAGCGCCAGGAGCTCGGCCACCAGCATGCTGAATATGACGCCGGAGAGGCAGCCGGATGCGTGCTCGACGTGGGTCATCGCGGAATGCAACAAGGTGTAACTCCCAGCAGCGTTGCGGGTGTCTAGCACCAGCGGGGACGCCAGCTCCCTACGCGCGGCGGCGACACTTTCCTCGACGCGGGCGCAGCCGTCGTGCGCCCGTATCGCCACATACTGGTACATCGCCTTCCATTGCGGTGGCTGCGCCATCTCTCTCTCTCTTTCTCTCTCTCTCGCGCGCGTAATGGTTACCACTTCCTCGTGCGCCCTCCCGCTACCGCGTCTGGCCTTTGTCAACAGCAAAAAATTACCATCCCTCGCCGGTTTACCACGGCGCGGTAGATCGTACCGTCGCCGCTCATGAGAGAGAGTTCGCGAACGTTACATGAGGTCAAGCTCGTCCCGCACCCACGAGTGGAGCACGCCGCCAGGACGAAGACCCCGGCGGACACCTGGGGAACGAGGCCACGGCGGGCGCCTCCCAGTACAAGCATCCTGAGGTCGGCGGCATTGTCGGCTTTTTCCTTGGGGGACAGCCCAGCGCGCGGTTTCGCAGGAGAGTCAGAAAACTCCTCCTCCTCACGCTGCCGGATCGATTGATGTCGCAGGCACCCTCGACGAGGAGGAGCTTGTTCAGCAGCTCTTCTCGGGCCTCCAGAGCAGCGACAGGTCGAAGATGTCTGAGACAGGTCCAGTAAAAGTAAAGTGGTAAAGATGTGATGTGCTTCTTGGTGACTCCGTATGTACTAGTAGTACTTAAGTAGTGTTGTTTGTTCATGCATGTTATTAGCTGCTCATTGGAGACATTGAGGAAAGGACATGAAGCAGTCGCGATGTACAGCCATGTGGTTCAAACCCTACACAGTGCCCCACAACGTGACTGCCGTCATCTTATCGATCGAGCCCACACAGCGGCAATGCTCCACCACCGAATATGATGAGTGAGGTCTTTTTCCCCTTGGATTCTGAAACCTTCCACTTTCTATTAATGAATGTGTTCTTGGAGCATCTTCATAGGCACCCCACAAATTTCCTTCCGTATCTGTTCGCGGACAGGTAACGAATCTAAAGACACGGATGCGGGAGAACACTATCAAACCGTAGCCGCATGCATTTCAAGCCGCATTTTAACTTACCAGGAGAGGCCAAGATTCATCAAAGTTCGAATAGAAAATAGCACAAATCATCCATACATAGCATCCAAATTAAGTCTAGCACAACAATGTCTCTAATTCGGCTAGATTTGGGATGTTCAACAAGTTTTTAATGAACGGATCATGTCGTTCCACACATACTCCTTCAGCTTCATCCAACAGTGTGTGCACATAAATGACCGTCTCTCTGTCCTGTGGTACACCACGGCGACGCGTGCGGGCTACATATAATGTGTAGACCGACATTGAGTGAATAAATCAATCAACAAGTTGAGCAAGAGGAAGTAAAACTTATGATCTCGTCCTCTGCCGCATGCAATGGCCACCTTGCCTCGAGCTGATAAATCACGTTGCAAAACTTGATGACGCTGATCTGGATAGCGTGCCAGCGATACGACAACGACCCCACGTTGCGTGGTTGAATGATGTACGTGTCGTAGGGCGTAATGTGCTTTCGTGCGTGAAACTTTTCTTACACTTGCTCCCAAAAGGGCTCCCCTCTGCTCCTGCCTATGAAATCCGCGGATACGACCAGCCACGCATCGCACAACAACTCATCCTCCATGGTCAAGTAGCTCACCATCCTTTGTAGTTTTAAAAACGACATAGCGTTTGAAAATAAGCTCAAAGACATTTGACCAAACACCTATCGGGGATAGTGTCCGCCATGGAGGTCGTCGACAAGGGGCGGAGTGTACTTGGGTACAAACGGCCCTAGGGTGGGCAGCTCTGTCGTAACGTCGAGCAGGCGTGTGCTGCTGGTTGCTGACATGCGGCAATGCCTCTATGGCAGCCGGAGACATACAACAGTGGCGGCGGAAGTGGAGGGTACGTGGATGCAAAGAAAGGGAGAGAAAGGCGGTGTGGAAAGAAATGTGACCAGGAGGGGGATTGGATGGGCCGGGGTGTCGGGGTCCTACGTTTTGGGTGTACGAACTCCCACAAACCTCCCCCACCTTGTCTTCAATTTGTGGGGGAAATCGCGTCCGGACCGTCCCGGGAACCGATATAGGTCGGCGCTGGATGGCTTTCGCGGTACAGACTACGTGGTCCAGACGGATGTGGGCAGTTTGTGGGTCCGCCTTGGAGATGCCCCTACTCCCTGCGATGCATACTAAAGTTGTACTAAGTCAGCCACAATTACATAGATCAGATGAAGTATAAAAATCTGTATTAAGTCAGTGACAATTAATATGGATCAAAGAGGATACTTGTTACTCCAATGTTTGAATTAGCAAGGTACGTACATTAGCTATTGTCTACATTAGTTGATCCATCTAATATAGAATCGATACTTTATGTTGCCCCTCATTTCCTCCTCTTTCGATCACACAATACAATTGAAATTCTTGTTGGTTGTATCTTGCCCAACTGACCTAATAAATTCAAGCTAAGCATTTTACTCACATATGTGGCAAGAATTGTAAATTCAGAAAACCAAAAAAAAACTTGTTGACAGTACAAGAGTTAATAAAAAGTTATTATAGAATATTTGTTCCATTGTATCATCGCAGGTACTTGTTGTTCATGTTGCATCAATTTCAAGTAATGTTGTACGACCCTTATTTTGAATGAATGATCAGAGGGCTATCTTGGTCTCAAGCTTAGAGAAATATCCCTTTCTACAATAAGTGAATATAAGAATATGATCATCTCTAAATGAATGATGTGGGTGCCTTCCCTCTTCATTTTTCTTTCTCAAATGTCAATATAGGGAGCAAAAGGAAAACAAGAGAATTATTATCCTTGTTCGATTTTGCACGTCTCCGAAGTGCTTTTTTTGCAGGGTAGGGAGGAGTCATTGTGTTTTATATTAGTTTTTTGAGATCATGAACATGATTACATTATAGCATAGTTTAGGGTGGCCGTTGAATGTCTCTTCAAGTCAGGTACAAACCTATGAACTTGTAAACTCATGTCCTCGTGTGTGATCTTATTAGTAGTGCCTAGATATGCAACATTTTTGCTCATATTTACAGGTGATCAAGTCTGCTATAATCAATCACAATCGCATGAGAAATACTTGGAGGAAAACCATTGTTCGAGGTGCCACCGACGCCCTTCAGACGACTATGCACAACTATCTCATGTGCGACTATCCTCTTCTAGCTGCAACAATTCGGTTCAACGAGTGTGTCATCTCATACTAGAATGAATTTCCCAAGTTTAGAAATGCACTGAACATCACTCTGCACACTTCTAACAACGTTGGCATAGTTAGACTCAATGATGATGGAGTTATTCATCAACGATCTCGCAAGACACGAGATAGCTGCGAGAGAAGAAACCCTTCTATTCTATTCCTATCCAGATTTAACATTTAGTCCCAGTATTTATTTTATTTTCTTCTTGATCCAACATTGTTTTCATGCACAAACAACTTGCTAATTTTAACTAATCCATTGTTGTTGTAATGTTACAATTTTGTTTCCACGTTAGTAAGATATTGTATGCAACTTTAAAGAGGTCCTGCATTAGGATGGAGGAAATAAAGGCGAGCCATTTTGGTGAGAGTAAACATGATAGCCTTCTATTGTAGTGGTGGGTTAAACTATTGTTTGACATAACACAACGACTACCATGTTCTTCTTCTTGTTTGTCCTTCTAATAGAATGTTGGTTGTATCTATTTAATATGTTAATAGATACATCCAAGAAAGTATAATTTGACACTTATTGAAAGGAGTGGTCAGGTTGAGATATAAGTTATTTGTTGTTGTATTTATTTGTTCCAGTTCATTATATTCGATTTGGAGTTACATGTTGTTGCATCACTTATCTAAAAGCTATATTTTTTAGTATGTTAAAGTGTTAATTAGTGACTAATATAATGCAGATGCTTTTCCCATGGGACAACTTGCCAATTTGTCGAGAGAAGTGATGAAATTGTCAAGCTTAAAGAACTACATGTTGAACACTGAAATGGTGAGATGTGCAACTTTTGACTATATGCGTCAATCTGAACTATCAAATCCCGTAATGTAGTGTCCATGATCTATCTTTATTTATTTCGTCATTAATTCCAGGGGAATTATTTCTTAGGCTGGTGAAAATGGCTTGGTAAACTTTGTCAAGCATAATATTAGGGGGCTCCTTAAATGGAACTGGAAGGCATCTTAAGGCAAGAGTTTTCATAGGATCATTAGCCTGTGTTTCTCTGCTTAAATCCTTGCTTTTAGATTTAAAGGGTAAATTTTTTTAGCATATGTGATTTCTCTTATTTTTCTTTTTTGGTAACACTCTTTATTTATTTGTACATGCAGGTTAAGATGAAACCTGAGAGTGAATGTTCAAAACAAGAATGAGATGTACGCATGCGATAGTACATAAAGGGCACACAACATTTTAGAATATATTTGTTTTTTAACTTATACATTCTTACTTAGCAACAACAGGGGAGTCTCCTAAGAAAATCATTCATATGATAGTTTTTTAGTCGGATTCATATGATAGTTGATAGTACAATGAGATGGGTGAAGTTAAGTAAGGGGTATATTGGTAGAAAGATGATAGTTTGTCTTATTCAAACAAGGTGGTGGATAAAGAGAGATGAAGCCCACCAAGGAGAAAAGAAGCATGAGAGCTGGTATTTCTTGCAATACGAATTGAAACACCATTTATCATGTTCGACTCATATTTCTGAATTAGAGAACTTATTTCATTGATGCATACGTATATATATTTTTTATTCTGTGGTTATGCATGGGCAGTCAACTAGTATAGTGTGGGTCGTCTGGTGCCTATTTTTTTTAGTTTGTGTTAGTCGACTTTTCCGTCCACTAGATGTCCGTTCAGATCAAGTTATTTTTGGTGGTGTTTGCAAGACTTTGCTTTTTGAGAGAGATAGAGTCGTGGAGTGCGACTCTGAGAGAGACATGGATTGTGGACTAAGGGAGGGCTACCCTATGAAGTTTTTCACCTCCAGCATGGGAGGGGAGAGGGGTGAATTAATGTAGTGTGTGTTGTCGGTGCGTGTGTTTTCTGAGAGAGAGAGAGAGAGAGTGGACCAAGAGAAATAGTGTAATTTTGTTGTTCTTTCTTTCTGGTTTGTTTTAGTTTTTGTTATTATATATGTGTACTTTCTATGATAAGAAAAGAAGTCTAGCAAGAAAAAGTATCTTGTACTTAGCTGGTTTTGGTGATCAGATTTTCTCTTGTATTCACAAATGTGGTAATTTCTATTAGGAACTGAAAGGGGGGTTTACTTATTTGTTTTAATATGTCTTTTTTACTGATAAAAAGTGGCTGGCACCGGAAAATTGTTTATTTTTTGTGCCAATGTTTTTTTCTTACTCTTTTCTTGGTTGTTGGGGTTTCTCCTATAATTGTGCATGTGTCAACACTTTGATGCTAAATCATGTGGCACCCCTTAATTTTTACAAAGTTTAATGGATTTTATTTTTTTAATTAATCAACCAACCGAAGTGTCACTAATCTACATTTGCTCTTGCACAATACATGAAATAATGCTAGTTTTGTGTAATATATCTGCAAGTGTTTTTTACCCGCAAACCGTAGAAAATTTGCTCTATGGTATATTTTAATTAATTAAAAAGGTATGGTAGAGGGGGAGAATTAAAATAATAAACAAGAGGCCATCAGTCGATACCAGCTCTAGGTATAGAACACGTGAAAATTAGAGGTTATTTGCTATCCATTGACTGAAGGCCCCCACTAGCTTTTCTTTTATCTTAAATTGGAGCAAATTCAAATCTTGCTTTAGAAAATACTTCTAAGCTTGAATAGTGGGGTGTTGACCGTTGAAAACTTTGCCATTTCTTTGAATTCAGATATTCCAGTAGACAAGGATTATAATTTCTGTACTGATCTTTTTTGGAAGGAGAGCTGCTGTCAATATGGTTTCCTCACATATTGAAGTACCCCTCTTTTTACATGAACCAAGGTGTTCCAACATTGTTGGGCAAAGTCACAGCCCCAAAGTAGTTGCAGGGGGTTTCTTCGGTGTCCAGGTTGCAGTTAGGACAGAAAGGATTATCTAATTGCATACCTTTCCTTTTTAGGAAGGCCCTAGTGTTAGCTCTGTTATGTGAAATGAGACAATAGAAGATTTTATGTGTTCCGTCTGCTAGAACTGCTCCAAATGAGTCTGAAGATTGGGTAACCTTCATCTTATCCTATCAGATGCCTATACATCTTCATTGAAGAGTATTTGACTGTCTAACCATTGCAAATCCACCTATCTTTTTGTTCCTCTCTTAGATCTAGCAATATAGCTTCGAGCTGACCTAGTTGTTCATATGCTTGAATGGAAAGAGGCGTATGGAAGTCATCAATCTTATCCCCATGAGAATTAAACTCCGCTTAGGGTGTCCGTGGCAAAAGAATGCAACTCAGAGAACTTATGTTGCATTGAGTCACCACCTCAGCCTTGCAGGCAGTGGTCTCCTTGAAATCAAAGAGCAGAGCCGAATGGGCCTTCCACCAAAAGGATCCCTCTAACTTGTCATCAAGAGTGCTGTTAGAATAGTATTTCTCCCAGATCAGCTTGACCCAAGGGATATCTTCTCCCTATCTGCAACTTTTCAATATATGCTAATCCATGAATGGCAGGACTGATTTTGGCAATAACACTTCATGGTTTTTCTTCATGGTAGGTATATTTGTATAATATTCATTTCCTTTTATATTCTTTTAATGTTAAACCACTCCCATAATTCATTCTTCCTTAGGAACTTTAAATTGAATTCATTTTTATATAATAAATATTATTGTATTTGCACTAGTTTAAGATTATTTTCTCATTGTAGGAAGGGTTAAAACATTAGCTCATGTATAGTTGCAGTTTTTTTACAAATATTTTCTTATTGTTTCTTTCAGGTTTAAAACATTTTGATAATTAAATTCTTTCTTCCTTAGATTTTTTTGTCATTGTACATTTTTTTGTCAAGTAGCAATGCGAATGAAAATCTTTCTAATTTCTTTCTTAAAATAAAATTTGTTTAAACCTACTTAGGTCATAAAATATTACTAAAATGGCACTAATCTAAATTTTATCTTGCAAGATAGTGAAGAGTACTAGGTTTATATAATCCATGTGTAAGTTTTCAATATATTCTAATTCAGGCATGGCAGGAAAGAGTTTGAAAATTACTATTTTATGATTTTTTTTCATGTTAGGCATAGTTCTATAATATTAATTTATTTTTATTTTTGTTGTTTTTGAGGTTAAACAAGTCCCATAATTAATTATTCCTTAGGAAAGAAGTTGCTTCTTAGTTTGGTTTTTCATTTTCTTTCTTCTTTTAGGGCAATACCAATGCCCTTAATTCATGAGGTGTCTTATGCGTCTCACGGCTGACCTTTTTAAAAGACCGTCCGGCTCGCGGGTCGTTAGATCTGACGCATCAACGCTCTCCATCATTGCAACATAGGTCTTGTTGCAGAAAATTTCTACAATGATGATCTTGTTGCAGAAGTTTTTGTAATTGGGGTTTTGTTGTAGATTCTTTTGCAACGAAGGGCTTGTTGCATATTGTTTTTGCAATGGAGGCTTTGTTGCCAATTTATTTTTTCGTCTTCACTTTTTTGTAACATAGCTGATGTTGCGGGAGAAACTGCTACAACATCAGAAACTTCTACAACAATGGTGATGTTGCAGAAGTTGCCAACTAAATCGCCAGCAGCCAGAAGAACGTCACATGGGACACATGTGGTGCGAGCGAGGCGGCGGACATAGCCAAGAAATCAGCCGGTCGAGGGGAATCATTTCCCGTAATTCATTCGACCTTAGAATACATATCTATTTTTCCCTTTTAGGGTAATACCAACTATTATAATTAATTCATCCTTAGAATAACATATGCTTTTGTTTTGATTTTTTAGTATATATATTTATTAGTTAATAAAGAAAAATATTTTTCTTTTCCTAATATTTTTGGCTCCTTTTTTTAGTTGTTGCTTAGTTGGTTTTCTGGTCACTAGATTTTCTTCTTATATTTATGCACACATCATATGTTTGATGCCGCACTCGTATGTGTGACGCCCTCGATTTAATCGTACACTAATCATACACGCAAATGTGTACGATCAAGATCAAGGACTCACGGGAAGATATCACAACACAACTCCAGACATAAATAAATAATACAAACTTTATATTACAAGCCAAGGGCCTCGAAGGCTGGAATACAAATGCTCGAAGACATAAGAGTCAACGGAAGCAATAATATCTGAGTATAGAGATAATGTTAAATAAGTTTTACTTAAGAAGGCTAGCACAAAAGTAGCAACGGTTAAAAAGGCAAGGCCTCCTGCCTGGGATCCTCCTAAACTACTCCTGATCATCGGCGGCGGCCTGCACGTAGTAGTAGGCACCTCCAGTGTAGTAGGAGTCGTCATCGACGATGGTGTCTGGCTCCTGGGCTCCAACATCTGGTCGCAACAACCAGGTATAGAAAGGGGGACAAAGCGGGAGCAAAGCAACCGTGAGTACTCATCCAAAGTACTCGCAAGCAAGGAACTACACTACATATGCATTGGTATCAAATGAAAAGGGTAGTATATGTGGACTGAACTGCAGAATGCCATAATAAGAGGGGGATAGCTATTCCTATCGAAAACTACGCTTCTGGCAGCCTCCATCTTGAAACAGTAGAAGAGACTAGATGGTAAGTTAACCAAGTATCATTGATACGTCTCCAACGTATCTATAATTTTTGATTGCTCCATGCTATATTATCTACTGTTTTAGGCAATATTGGGCTTCGTTATCCACTTTTATATTACTTTTGGTACTAACCTATTAACCGGAGGCCCAGTCCAGATTTGCTGTTTTATGCCTATTTCAGTGTTTCGAAGAAAAGAAATATCAGACGGAGTCGAAACGGAACGAAATCAACTGGAGAAGCTATTTTGGGAAGAAAACACACCTGATGGACTTGGACCCCACGTCAAGGAAGGAACGAGGTGCTCACGAGGGTGGGGGCGCCCCCCCTAGGGCGCGCCCCCCTGTCTCGTGGGGCCCTCGTGGCTCCCCTGACGTACCTCCTGCACCCATATATACCCACGTGACCTAAAACTTCCAGAACACACAATAGATCGGGAGTTCCGCCGCCAGAAGCCTCCGTAGCCACCGAAAACCAATCTAGACCCGTTCCGGCACCCTGCCGGAGGGGGCAATCCCTCTCCGGTGGCCATCTTCATCATCCCGGCGCTCTCCATGACGAGGAGGGATTAGTTCTCCCTCGGGGCTGAGGGTATGTACCAGTAGCTATGTGTTTGATCTCTCTCTCTCTCTCTCGTGTTCTTGATTTGGCACGATCTTGATGTATTGCGAGCTTTACTATTATAGTTGGATCCTATGTTTCTCCTCCCCCTCTTCTCTCTTGTAATGAATTGAGTTTTCCCCTTGAAGTAATCTTATCGGATTGAGTCTTTAAAGACTTGACAACACTTGATGTATGTCTTGCCGTGGATATCTGTGGTGACAATGGGATACCACGTGCCACTTGATGTATGTTAAGGTGACCAACTTGCGGGTTTCGTGACATTGGGAACCTATGCATAGGGGTTGGCACACGTTTTCGTCATGATTCTTCGGTAGAACTTTGGGGCACTCTTTGAGGTCCTTTGTGTTGGTTGAATAGATGAATCTGAGATTGTGTGATGCATACCGTATAATCATACCCACGGATACTTGAGGTGACATTGGAGTATCTAGGTGACATTAGGGTTTTGGTTGATTTGTGTCTTAAGGTGTAATTCTAGTACGAACTCTAGGGCTGTTTGTGACAATTATAGGAATAGCCCAACAGATTGATTGGAAAGAATAACTTTGAGGTGGTTTCGAGGGGGCAATCCCTCTCTGGTGGCCATCTTCATCATCCCGGTGCTCTCCATGACGAGGAGGGAGTAGTTCTCCCTCGGGGCTGAGGGTATGTACCAGTAGCTATGTGTTTGATCTCTCTCTCTCTTGTGTTCTTGAGATGATATGATCTTGATGTATCGTGAGCTTTGCTATTATATTTGGATCTTATAATGTTTCTTCCCCCCTCTACTCTCTTGTAATGAATCGAGTTTCCCCTTTGAAGTAATCTTATCAGATTGAGTCTTTAAAGACTTGAGAACACTTGATGTATGTCTTGCCGTGGATATCTGTGGTGACAATGGGATACCGTGTGCCACTTGATGTATGTTAAGGTGACCAACTTGCGGGTTCATGAACCTATGCATAGGGGTTGGCACACATTTTCGTCGTGATTCTCCGGTAGATATTTGGGGCACTCTTTGAGGTCCTTTGTGTTGGTTGAATAGATGAATCTAAGATTGTGTGATGCATATCGTATAATCATACCCACAGATTCTAGAGGTGACATTGGAGTATCTAGGTGACATTAGGGTTTTGGTTGATTTGTATCTTAAGGTGTTATTCTAGTACGAACTCTAGGGCTGTTTGTGACACTTATAGAAATAGCCCAACGGATTGATTGGAAAGAATAACTTTGAGGTGGTTTCATACCCTACCATAATCTCTTCGTTTGTTCTCCACTATTAGTGACTTTGGAGTGACTCTTTTTTGCATGTTGAGGGATAGTTTTATGATCCAATTATGTTAGTATTGTTGAGAGGATTTACACTAGTGAAAGTATGAACCCTAGGCCTTGTTTCAACACATTGCACCGTTTACGCTCACTTTTATCACTTGTTACCTTGCTTTTTTTATTATTTCAGATTACAAATACCTATATCTACTATCCATATACCACTTGTATCACCATCTCTTCGCCGAACTAGTGCATCTATACAATTTACCATTGTATTGGGTGTGTTGGGGACACAAGAGACTCTTTGTTATTTGGTTGCAGGGTTGCTTGAGAGAGACCATCTTCACCCAACGCCTCCTACGGATTGATAAATCTTAGGTCATCCACTTGAGGGAAATTTGCTATTGTCCTACAAACCTCTGCACTTGGAGGCCCAACAACGTCTACAAGAAGAAGGTTGTGTAGTAGACATCAATCATCACATAGCATAATCCTACCCGACGATCAAATCCTCGTCGCCCTGTGAGAGAGTGATCACCGGGTTGTATCTGGCACTTGAAAAGGTGTGTTTTATTAAATATCTGGTTCTAGTTGTCATAAGGTTAAGGTACAACTCCGGTTCGTCCTTTTACCGAGGGACACGGTTATTCGAATAGATAAACTTCCCTCCAGGGGTGCACCACATAACCCAACACGCTCGATCCCTCTGGTCGGGCACACTTTCCTGGGTCATGCCCGACCTCGAAAGATCAACACGTCGCAACCCTACCTAGGCACAACAGAGAGGTTAGCACGCCGGTCTAAATCCTAAGCGCGCAGGGGTCTGGGCCCATCGCCCGTTGCAGACTTACACATTGAACGCAGCCGGTAAGCAGACCTAGCCTCCCTAATACAAGAGCAGGCGTTCCAGTCCAATCCGGCGCGCGCCGCTCAGTCGCTGACGTCAAGAAGGCTTCGGCTGATACCACGACGTCGAGTGCCCATAACTGTTCCCGCGTAGTTGGTTAGTGCTTATAGGTCAGTGGCCAGACTCAGATCAAATACCAAGATCTCGTTAAGCGTTTTATTTTGAAGTAGCCGCGGACGCCGACCAGGGCCAGGCCCATCTCTCACCTAGGTGGTCTCAATCTTCCCTGTCGCTCCACCACAAAGTAACAGTCGAGGGCCATCGGGAACCCAGGCCCACCACTACCAGGATGGAACCACCTGTCCTTTCAGGCCCCCACATCAGAATCACTTGCGGGTACTCTACGAGCCGACCCGACTTTAGTCACCACATGTATCATATATTATGTATATAAGTATATACCCGTGATCACCTCCCGAGTGATCACGGCCCGATAGTATAGCATGGCAGACGGACAAGAATGTAGGGCCACTGGTGGAATACTAGCATCCTATACTGATAACCCACAAGTATAGGGGATTGCAACAGATTTCGATAACTAAGAGTGTCGAACCCAATGAGGAGCTAAAGGTAGAACAAATATTCCCTCAAGTTCTATCGACCATCGGTACAACTCTACGCACGTTTGACGTTCGCTTTACCTAGAACAAGTATGAAACTAGAAGTATTTTGTAGGTGTTTTTGGATAGGTTTACAAGATAATAAAGAGCAAGTAAATAAAAAGTAGGGGCTGTTTAGGTAAAGACACAACTAAGTTAGTTTTAGTAAAGAGCTTTTTGTTACGAGAAAGTTATTTGTCCCTAGGCAATCGATAACTAGACCGGTAATCATTATTGCAATTTTATTTGAGGGAGCACTACTAGGAAAATGGCTATAGATGATATGGCCACTAATAACGCACCAGACATGTGGTGTGCCACTCCTATATAGCAGTAGCGCACCATGTGTTGGTGCGCCATTAGTGTGATAGACACTAATGGTGCACCAGACCCACTGTACACCACTAGTAACATTTTTTTTTCCAAAAATACTAATGGCGCACCAGGATACAGTGCGCCATTACTAGTTTTAACTAGTAATGGCGCACCTGCCACACAGTGCGCCACTACTATAATTTTTTTTGCAAAACTACTAATGGCGCGCCACAAGCACCCCCCGCACCCTCCCCGCTCCACCACCGCTGAGCACCCTCCCCCGCTCCACCGCCGCCGCCGACCCCCTCCCCCCCTCCCCACACCCTCCCCCGCTCCACTGTCGTCGACGACCCACCGCACCCTTCCCCGCTCCACCACCGCCGACGACCCATCGCACCCTCCCCCGCTCCACCGCCGCCGACGACCCACCGCACCCTCCCCCACTCTACCGCTGCTGACGACCCACCGCACCGTACCGCCGCCGAGGAAACCCCCGCACCCTCCCCCGCTCCACTGCCGCCGACAACCCACCGCACCCTCCCCCGCTGTCACACCCTGCATTTTGTAACACTTCATTTGCATTAATAAAGCATGAAAATTTGGACCAACAAAAACTTTTGCATTATTTGGCTTTTGTTTTGGAGTTGGATTTCTCTGTGTGGTTTTTCTAGTGCTCTTTAAAGTCAACTACTCCACCTTCTGTACTTCATCTCCTTGCCCCAAACTTCTGCCCAATGATCATGCCATGTGTATAGTACAATATAGTATTTTCTTACAAAAATAATTTGGCCAAATATTATTTTCAAAAATTAGTTTTCCAAAAACCCCTGGATTGAGGTTTGCACTGCAAGTACCTGATTTGGGGTATGAAAAATATTTCAAAAGGTATATTTGAAACCTATTAGATATAGGATTCCCATAAACCCCAAAAATATAATTTTAAAAGTTATTTTTTCCTATTTTATTTAAAAGCTTTTTCTAAAGGCCAGAAATGGTCTTTAATAGGGAAAAATTATTTTATTATTTTAAAAATATTTGACAAAAATCAGGGAAACTCAGTGGGCATATATTTCCCATATATAAGAGTTTCAACACATGGTCATGTTCAAAATATTGGACAAAACCTCCCAAAACCATTTCTGCCCATTTCAAGGAATTGAAATATTTATACAGGAAATATTTTCATAAAATTCCAAGAAAAATCCAGCAAGTCACAAATGCATATTGTGACCACCCTGCAAAGCCTCCTGTCAATCAAGGTCAGTTTGGTTCACAAAAGTGCCCCAAAACCCTTTCTATCCAAAACCAAATTTGAACAACTCTACATTGCCAAGTGTGTCCTTTTAATCTGAATTTTTGTGGACATGTTCAAATCCCCAAATGATGACACTACATCAAGTGGTGCATCAAGGAGAATGGTTTTGCATGACTAGATCTTGGAAAACCCATTTCTGTTGATTTCTAGGGTTTACCAAAGTTACACTGGCAACTTTTCCCAAATGAGCTCAAATTTGGTGGAAAACCCTATTTCTAAGTGTCATTCCATCCTATTAAGTATCATGGCAATTGGAGTTCATTTTCTTTCCCAAACCAACAACAAACACCTTCTGCCATTTTTCCAAAAACACCATTTTGACCCCTTCCACTAATCTCCTTGAGCTCAACTTTTTACCACAGCCCCTCCTAGACCTCCTCTACCTCCAGTAACAATGGATGCACCTCAGCTCAATGATTGAGGGGTGAAACCACTTCATTTACCCCTCTGGACAGCTCCTATACCCCTCTTCCTCACCTCCCTCCCCACTCCAGTGGGCATCCATGGCATCCAATGCACCACCCCATTTCTTTACCCACTCCTAGACCTGCCAGACACCAAAAGACGCACTCACCATGCATAAAGAATGGCCATGCCGGCCATTTGGGCGCTCTAGAGCATGCTACAGTGCGCTCCCGCACTGTAGCCGCCCCCTTCCAACCACCTCCGGCCACCTCGGGCCTCCCCCGCACGCCTGCCGATGCGCCTCGGCGTCCACAGCACGCTACGCGGTCGGCCCCCTCCCCTCTCCTCCCCGCGCCTCCGCGCTAGCAAACACCGGCCGCCCGAGCGCGCTAATAGGCGCAGCTCACACGCGCGCGCCCCTGACCTCTTCCCACTCCCTCTCTCTATCTCTCCCGACGTAGTCGACGTCCAGGAACACCCCAGACATGTCCACACGCGTCCCCGTGACCCACAGCAAAGGCAACAACCTCGCCGGCGCACGGGTCTATGGTGAGCCGTGGCTCGCCTACTTAAAGGCCTCCCCGAGCCCCCCTCTCCTCACCACTCGCTCTCTCACTCCCCTAAACATCCCCCTGCGCCCCTAGTTCCTTTCCATAACCGCCCGAGCTCGAGATCGAGCTCGAGCTCCGCCGCTTCGGCTCGCCGGAGTTCGCGAGGTACAGGCCTCCCCCGCTCCTCCTCTGCCTTGATCTGGAACCCCTGCATCCCTCTGATCCTTTGCCCCTTGTTTCCCCTCTCTGTAGCTGCCGGAAATGGCCGGAGTCACCACCTCCCGAAGCTCCTCCGCCGCAGCTCCTCGTCACCGGCGAACAAGGCACCCCCGCCGGCCAAGTCCACCACCCACCGACGCGCGGCAGTCCCCTGAAGCCATCCCCGCACTCGCCGGAGCTCGCCGTGGCCTGCATCGTCGTCGGTGAGCACCGCGACCCCCTGTCCACGGGTTAGTGATGACAGGCGGGCCCCGCCTGTCATCCTCTCCCTCGTTCCCGCGCCCCTCTCTCTCTGTCCTGCGGGCCCCGGCCGTCAGGTTTGAAACGGGCGGGTGCGCGCGCTGTGCGCTGGCTCGGCTGGGCCGGCCCGCTGGCTGGGCCTACTACCCCGCAGCTGTTCTGGCCTGGCAGGCACAGTGCCCTTTTTCTTTTTCTTTTTCTTTTTATTTGGCTTTTCCAAAATTCCATAGAATTAATTATGTATCCAAATGCAATAATTCCAACTCCTAAATTCTTGTAATAATCCCACCTATTTATGGTGCAACTTTCATTTAAATCCAACAACCTTTTCTTCGCTATAAATATTTAAATGCGATTTTTAGCATTTAAATAAACCTTTGAAAACCCATTTCTCCTATTCTGCTACTCCAAATCCAAAACTAGGAATTTTCCCCTTCTTAGTTTTCAACCTAGTATTTAACAAAAATGAGTTGACATTTTTCTGGGCACTTTGGTTTTTCTGTTTTATTATTGCCTTATTTCCTTGTTATTATTTTGCGACGATAGATTGCGTTGCTGACGAAGGAATTGGACCAGAAGACTTTGAAGACCCAGAAGACCTTGTTGAGCCAGGAAAGCAGCCCTTTGACCATGTCTATGAAACTCTTTTTATGCATGTCATATAGCACCATATTGTTGTTGCAACGGAATCATGATGAGGAGGTAACCACTTTGATGGGTTGCCTCTGTTACTTCCTCGTTGATACTTGCATTCTGCATGACCCTACCTCCTTATGAGGGTTTTGCCGGTGGGAGTAGATAGGATGCTAAAGTAGTGCTACACAAAAAGGGACGGGAATATGCATAGTGATGGAGACAAAGTATTTTCAAAAGACTTTTCGAAAACCCCACCGGGTGCCACTTATGCCCGGGGAGATGATGAGTTGGGTAGCCACTTGATGACGAAGTGGTGTACCGAGGCAAGTGTGTGTGTTGTTTTCAAAAACGGATTGGTTTAAGTTGCGACCGTTATTCCAACCTTACATGCGCAACCACTCTACCCTTGTATGGGAAAGGGCATTATTGATTACCTAGGCCGATACTAGCTTGGAGCCCGCATTACTAGTGACGGGGGAGAGTTGGTGCTCTCTCTCGGGACGGGGTCGTGCCAGGTAGGGCGGCCATGACTGTCTTCACAGGGCACCGGACACACCGTTGGTACCCCGTGCTTGTGGTATGTGATGAAAATGGGAGCAAGGCTCCACAATTTTAAGATGTGAAATGTTGGGCACGGGGGTTACTGCCAATCGAGTGGATTCTATGTTAGTGTCGTCTAGGGAAAGGTAGTGATCGGGTGCTTACCCCGGGTACTTGAGGTACCGCGGGTCGTGGATGACACGGAAGTTCCCAGGATCTTGTGGGTAAAGTGTGCAACCTCTACAGAGTGTAAAACTATTCGAATAGCCGTGTCCATGGTCAAGGACAGTTGGGTAACCGCTCTTGGGCTACGTCCACATGTTTACAAACCAGTGTGTGTGTTTGGATAAGTGGGGAGAACTACTTGGGTCAAGTCAAAGGACTTGACATGATTGAGTTGGGTTGGTGCCCACTCTTTTTACGTTGATATCTGTAACCTGTCCTCTTGGTTAATTAAATTCTCCTGATGCATGTCTTACAAGTTGTTGAACATGTCATTGCACTCAAAACTAGCTTCCCGCAAAAATTTACCTATATCATACATTGTTGTACCTTGAACCAAAACATGGGTTGCTTGCGAGTACATTCAAAGTACTCATTGGCTTGCCACTGGTTATTTAATTGGCCAGGCATGGAAGAACAGGAGTTCGAAGAAGAGTTCTTTGGAGACGAACATGCGAACTAGCACGCTTCCTAGTCAGAATGCCTGTAGGGTTAAGGCAGATGGCATGGGTTCTACTTATCGACGAAGATTTTCGCTGCTTGTGTTTCATTTGATGTTCAGCCCTTGAGGCTTTATCAATGTAGGACTTGACCATAATGGTCATAATTTGTGTAAGACGGTATGTATGGATGTAAGACTCTTGTTATTCAGCTTCTGTGTGCTCAGTGAGCATTCATCTCTGGGATCACTGTACACGTGCATTCGGTGATCTCGACTTATGAGTTGGGGTCCCCACACCCACTCCACCGTCACCGAGGACCCCCCGCACCCTCCCCCCCCCACCCCCCCCGACGACCCCCCGCCCCCTCCCCCGCTCCACCGCCGCCGACGGCCCACCGCACCCTCCCCCGCTCCAGCATCACAAATGAATGCAACTAAAAATAAAAAAACAAATTTGATTATATTTTCAAATAACAAATTTGATGATATTTTCAAATAACAAATTTGATGATATTTTTTATATTCATAAATATTTTCAAATAACAAATTTGATGATATTTTTTTAAAAATTACTACAGTTTTTATAAAAAATTATTACTGTTTCATATTCATATTCATTTTCTAAAAAATTATTAGATGCAACAAATAATAATAATAATAATAATAAATTACTTATGGCGCACCGCTGGCTGGTGTGCCATTGCTATCTAAAAAATTACTAATGGCGCACTGCTAGGGGGTGCGCCATTGCTATCCAAAAAAAAGATTACTAATGGCACACCTCTAGGTGATGCGCCATTGCTATCCAAAAATAATAATTTCTAATGACGCACCGCTAGGGGGTGCGCCATTGCTAAGCCTCCCCCCACTAAAATCCCCAATCCCCTTTCAATTCTTCCCTTTTCTGACCCACTGCGCCGCAGCCGCCCACACGCCCCCATGCTCGCCGTCCCCGGCCGTGCTCGCTGCCCCCGCCGCACCCGACCACCACCGCACCAACGCCCTGGTGCCTCGCTGCCCGTCGCCCTACCGCCCCCGACACCCCCGACCCCCACCAGACCACCGCCGCCGCCTTCCTCCTCCCCCACCCCCCCAATCTAGCCCCGCCGTCGCCTTCCTCCTCCCCCACCCCCCAATCCAGCCCCGCCGCCGACGACTCCGCCCGCCGCCGACAACCCCAAGTTCAGGGCCGTGCCCACCATCTCCTCTGCCTCCAGACGCCGCCCCCTCCCCCGTCGTGCAGAGCATCCAGGCGAGACGCCGACGCCCCCCTCTTCACCGCCCTCCTCGACGCCCCCCCCCCTCTTCAACGTCGGCTGCTGCCGAGCTGCCTCTGCCTCGTCACCGGACGGTGAGCTCCTCTGCTATGCAAATTTGTCAATTGAAGCGCTTGAATGATGTTAGCTTAGCATTTGATGATAAATGTGATGTTCATTCTGTCAGTGTGAAACTCAATGGATAGGGTGTAAGATTTAATCAGTACGTCTAGTCTATTAGGCAGGGGTGCAAAGTTGCAAGCTCAGGAGTTTGAAAAATGAGCCTAATTGGTCTGATGTAAATTTTCTGCTGCACTGGAGCATAATATAATATGGTGCTGACTATATTCTATTTGGCGTCCTTGTTCTTCAGTGGCATAGCTTAATAGTTATCTGCCTTGGCTCAAATGAAGGTTGTTCGATATCTTGAAATAAGCAAACATGCCTTGTGTCAAACCATATTTTAAATCTGCAAGCTTGTTTTTTTCTTCTAATCAAACCATCCCTGAAAGTATGTCTGTGTTGTCTGGTTGAATTGTGTGGTGAATGAGACTGCTATTGGTTGGTGGTCACTAGTTGTTATTGTTGTTGTGGTTATGTTTGTAGTAGCAAAGAAGTAATAGCAGAGGAGAGGAGCATATTGATGCATGTGCTGATTGGTCATTTTTTTATATGATGATGAGGAGGAGTATCTTATTTGGCATGATTAGTAATTAACTGGTAGTAACTGATAGTGTGATACCCATCATGCAGACATGCTTTAGGCAGGCTTGGTAGATTTGTCAAGGCAGGCTTGATATGCATGCATGCATTCTTTGCTTGTTTATATTCATTCTTGTAAACTGAACATGCTCATCTATCTAACTATCTATATACCTGTTTTAGTATGTATGTATGCATTGTATTTTTATTTCCTTTGGAAATTAAAGTTAATGTGAAAGCAAGAGAGAAAAAGAAAGGGAGGAAGACATATGCTTCAGTCAGTCTAAGCCCAGCTTAATTTGAGTGACAATCACCTGCCTGGCTGGCTGGCATGATCATCTTTTATAGAAAACAATTTTCAGCGAAGGTCATGTCTCCGACCATCGTGTCGTGATGATTTTGCAGGTACCCCGAGAGGCCCTTGAGTTTGCTAGAATGTCGATTAACTTCCGTTCCGGCAAATTCGGGTACTCCATATGTCCTATTTTGAGCAAAGGTCATGCTGAATTTTTTTCGTGAATTTTAGCATGACTTTGCTAAAAATAGGACATATGGGGTACTTGCGACTAATGCATGGGCCGAGGTATCTTAGTACTTAATTAAGTAGGATCAACTGCCTCTTGTGTTATACATATAGAAGTGTGATATCAACTCATAGTTATTACTAATGTCAGTTGCTCGTCATCGATAAACCCTAATCTGGTAGGATGACCTACTAAAAAAGCCCATACCACATATTCTATTTGGATGGCCCTGCTAACCCTTGACCATAAATACTTGAGATGGATGTAGCAGGCTTAAAGAAAGAAATTTTTTTAGGCCAACTCCCCTGGGCCTGGCTGAAAATGGACAAGTGTGCATGACTAACAATATTCTATTGTAAAGCTAAACAGGAAAGAGGAACCACTCATCCTAACCATTTGCTCTCAAAATTACCACTTCACTTCTTACTACTGAAAATCTTAGACCATCTCCATTCACCAATAGTTCAAACCAGTTCAAAGGGCGTGTTTTCACCACACTGTGGATTATCTTATTGGACCCAACGCAAGAGATGATGTAGTTTTGAATTATGAACGTAGGATATGTCGTCATCGGACGACGAAAGTCTCCCGGGGGAGTGTGGCTGGTGCCACGGCGATCGAGGTCTGTGCGACATGTCTCACCTGGACGATGATCGGCGCTTCATCATTAAGCTCGAGGAGACCTTCGAAGTTGAAACGGTACACAACGACGACAAGTGTTATTTTCATAATTAAGCATGACTTCAACTATTTCAACGTGTAATTTTCATCTTCTACAATTCGAGTATATCTTATCACATGCCATGCAAGACGCTATGTCTTGGAGAGGATGGATTTTGAAGCCATGAAAATTCTGAAACAAAGAAAATTCACCTAAGGACTCATCACGATGTGGATTTTGAAGTAAATCTGTATAATTCTGGGAGCGTAACCCATTTTGGTTGCAAAAATTGGGAGGCATTTTGCAAGATGTATGGTTTTGATGAGGGTATGCTTATCACCATGGATCTTGGTGATCCTAAAATCGAGCAAGACAATATGGACATTTGGGTCCTTGTTGATACGCCTTCAATTCTACCGCTATGTGAGTTTCTCAAACATAGTTATTAGCTAATTTATATTGTTTATTTCAAAATAGTTGACAGCTTATTTCCATTGACAGCTTATTTTCATTGTTCAAAGAATGTGCGGGAGATGGTAGACAAACCCACTACACCGATGACTCCGAATTAACTTACAAGGAGAAAAATCATCTGGTCGGATTTTGTACTGACATTGAGAATTACAATATCTACAATCAAACTCCTCAACATTATGGTCAATAAGTGCCACTAGTGCATGTGTTCAACTATGGTAACTACCATGGAGATACCCTGGTAAGATTTTTTACTATTACGACATCCGTGCATCTTTTGCATACTTGTAAAAGTAGTACATCATTGCTAACCATGAAGTTATTACTATGTTTTTCAACAGATAATCCCAGAGAATTGTGTGCCTCATTTGATGTATCAGAAAGGTAGCCTTAATGTTTTGAACATATATCCAGGTCATCCTACGAATCTCAACTGTCCATACCAGATTTCTAAAAGAAGTGGAGACATGCAAATCAAAGGATGGGAAAAATGTATGGATAGTCATAAGGAGGTTCTTGGAAGCAAAAGGATGCGAAGCGCAAGAATTGGAGACATGATGATCTCCATTCTCCATAATGAGAGTCAGGGTCTACTTTGTTTTATGCTATTTTACCTTAAAGAGGGTATTTAGGTCCTACCTAATACTGATGATCATGTGCTAAGAACAATTAAGTAGGGTTGGTTCGATGACTATGAGGATGATGATCATATGACTTGTTATTAATAACGAGTAGAAGTTGTATGATGATGATTAGTAGGACTTGTTAGGATTAGTATTACTTCCGGCAAACTCGCTACTCGCGGTCTCGAGACTTGTAATGTTCTATCTTTGTTCGGTCTTTTGAATTCAGAGACTAATATGATGAATTGTATTCGGAGACTATTCTTTTATTGTATTCGATGAATCTGCTATTTATATGTTGTGCTCTCTATATTATGTGCAGTAATATGTTTTGTAACCTGTGCAAATATCAGAAAAGAAAAAAAAATCCCTAATATTCATACTAGTGGCGCACCACTCAGCACACTAATGGCGCACTGCAAAAAGGACTCTAATGGCGCATCATCCACTAGTGTGTCATTAGTATGCCAAAGCACATGGGTAAATATGGCCCCCTGGGAGGCATACTAATGGCGCACCGTAGGCTATACTAATGGCGCACCGCCATTAGTAAAAAATACTAATGGCGTGATACTAGTGGCGCACCTGTAGTGCGTCATTAGTAGGCAAAACAGCTGCGCCACTAGTAGGCCTTTTCCTAGTAGTGGAGAGGCATAAGCTAACATACTTTCTCTACTTGGATCATATACACTTATGATTGGAACTCTAGCAAGCATCCGCAACTACTAAAGATCATTAAGGTAAAACCCAACCATTGCATTAAAGTATCAAGTCCTCTTTATCCCATACGCAACAACCCCCTTACTCGGGTTTGTGTTTTAGTCACTCACGCAACCCACTATAAGAGAATCATGAACGTGTTGCAACACCCTACAACGGGGATCCCTCACGCTTGCGCGACATGGAGAGCACCATAGGACAGCACCAACAATAAAACATGCAACTCAAACCAATCACGATCATCAAATAACCCATAGGACAAAACAGATCTACTCAAACATTATAGGATAGTCATACATCATTGGGAAATAATATATAGCGTTGAGCACCATGTTTAAGTAGAGATTACAGCGGGTAATAGAGAGGTTACACTGCTGCATAGAGGGGGGAAGAGTTGGCGATGACGGCGGTGAAGTTGTTGGTGAAGATTGCGGTGATGATGATGGCCCCCGGTGGCACTCCGGTGCCACCGGAAGCGAGGGAGAGAGAGCCCCCCTCCTTCTTCTTCTTCCTTGACCTCATACCTAGATGGGAGAAGAGTTTCCCCTCTGGTCCATGGCCTCCATGGTGTGGGAGGGGCGAGAGCCCCTCCGAGATTGGATCTGTCTCTCTGTCTCTCTCTGTTTCTGCATTCTCAGATTCTACCATTTCACCATTTCTTATATTCCCGGAGATCCGTAACTCCGACTGGGCTGAAATTTTAACATGATCTCTATCCGGATATTAGCTTTCTTGCGGTGAAAGAAGGGCATCAACCGCCTTACGGGGTGGCCACGGGGTCAGGGGGGTGCCCCCCTGCCTCGTGCCTCCCTCGGGTACCGTCTCGCGTGGATTTTTCTTCCCAAAAATCATATATATTCCAAAAAAAATCTCCGTCAGTTTTTATCCCGTTTGGACTCCGTTTGATATGGATATTCCGCGAAACAAAAAACATGCAACAAACAGGAACTGGCACTGGGCACTGGATCAATATGTTAGT
The DNA here is from genome assembly GCF_003073215.2 of Triticum urartu. Lineage (NCBI taxonomy): Eukaryota > Viridiplantae > Streptophyta > Magnoliopsida > Poales > Poaceae > Triticum > Triticum urartu. Next base: position 62,083,277 of record NC_053024.1, on the reverse strand, counting down.
CCCAAAAATAGTATAAAAAGTTGCCAAAAGTATATGAAAGTTGTAGAATATTGGCATGGAATAATAAAAAATTATAGATACGACGGAGACGTATCATATACTAAGCATTTAGGATTGCAAGTAAAGGTAACAACAGTAGTAGAAAAGACAGGCTATGCATCATGATAGGATTAAAGGAAAGCAGTAACATGCTACACTACTCTAATGCAAGCAGTAGAGAGAAGAATAGACGATATCTGGTGATCAAGGGGGGGCTTGCCTAGTTGCTCTGGCAAGAAGGAGAGGTTGTCGTTGATGTAGTCGATCACAGGGGTATCGGCAACGTCTCGGGGTCTACTGGAAAGAAGTAATGGAGGGGGAACACGATAAATAATAGAGCAATCAAAGCATCACAAAGCATAACAAGGCAATACGCGGTGCCAGGGGTGATCTAACGCAGGGATAGGTGATACCGGCGAGGGGGGAAAACATCCGGAAAAGTATTCTCGGTGTTCCGCGTTTTCGGACAAACGAACCGGAGGTGGATTGTTGCACGTTCTCTATGCTAGTGACGTGTGGTGAACGAACGGACTGTGTATTCAAATTCGTCTCGTCGTTCTGAGCAACTTTCATGTACAAAGTATTTTCATCCGAGTTATGAATTATTTTATATTAATTTTCAAAGTTCTAAATCATTTTCTGAATTTCTAGAATTTACTTAATTCGAAAATATATTAAATAGTAAGTGCTAGGTGTACATAGAGAAGTGTACACAGCGGTGGCATTATAGGCTGACAGGTGGGGCCAGCCTGCTAAGTCAGCAGGTCAATAGTTGACCAGTTGACTGGTAAACAAGTCAACATGGGGCCCACCTGTCATAGACTGGGACTAGGCCAGTCAGCAGGTTGACTAGTCAAATTGACCAGTCGGGCCCAGTAGTCAGCGAGTAAGCTAAACAATAGTGGTTTAGTTAATTTAATTAGTTAGTCAATAGGGTGGGGCCCGGCTGTCAGTGTCCTGGTTCAATAACATGGTTAGTTTAATTAACTTAAACTCTACAGTAGGTGGGCCTACCGGTCAGTGGGTGTTATGGACGGCTGTTAGCGGCTAATGGCCTGACGGGTGGGTCCTGCCGGCGTTTAAACGCCGACGTGCGCGCCGGTGACCAGATCGACGGCGGCGCGACGGGGGACAGCGGCGGAAATCGGCCACAGTGGCCCATTTGGTGCGCGGTTAGATCCTACGGTGAGCTGACGCTCGCGCGCGTCTGGTGGGGCAAGCTGCAGGTGCCGAGGTGGCCGGGAACGGCACTGGCGATGAGCCGAGGCGGCGGCCGAAGCACGACACCGACGGGGAAGATGCAGGGGGGCACGAGGGAAAGAGCCGGTGGGTGCTATGGCATCCTACGGAGACGTTGAGCATGATTATGTGCTCAGACACGAGCAGCGTGAGCTGTGGCCGCGACAGCGAGGTGAGCGGCGGAGCAAGCTTTCGGCAATGGTGGTCGGGGCATCTAGGAGCGACTCAGCGATGGGCAAAGCGATGGGGATGGATGGGGTGCTCACCGAGGAGCTCAAGGAGGCTCGACGAGGTCTCGGAGCGCATGGGGGCGGAGAATCTACGCGGCGGAGCTCCGGTGGCTGGAGGTAGAAGACGATGTGGATCCGGCGATGGAGAGGCACACGGCTCGAATGAATCCTCGTAGAGGACGTAGTGGACGACGGTGCATCTCCTAGGCGCGGTCTCGAGGCGTGGGGGCGACGGTGGCCGCGGGATCGACGGAGGGCATGGCGGCAGTGCTTTGAGTTCGTGCGGGGAAGGACACAGCGGCGCGAGGGGGATGGGAGACTGAGCTACGGTTCGTCAGGGGGGTTCGGGGAGGGGTCGCCGTCGACCTAAAGGAGCCGGGGGTCACCGGATGGCTGCCACGTGGCCATCCTCGGCCATGGACGCGGTGCGCACGTCCAGCGCGATGGGGAGGTGAACAGGAGAAGGGGAAGGGGTTAAGTGGGCCGTTTTTGGCTAATGGGCCACATGGCCAAGTAGATTAGTTTTGTTTTTATTTTTATTTTGTCTTTTCCTTTTGTTTTCTATTTCTTTTCTATTTTATTTTAAGTTCCCTTTTATTTCAGTTTTATAAAAATGAACACTAGCACCTAAATTTGTATTTATAAATATACTACTGCCACATTAATTCTCAGCCCAAAATAAAATAGTTTAATAGTTTATAAAATCCAATAGGCATTTATTTAATTGTTTTAATTATTGTTTTAATTATCTTAGAGCCTTGAAACATTTTATCAAAGTTCCGTTCCTCCACCATAATTACCTATGCATTATTTGGCACAACCCGAACATTTTAGTTTTGAATTTTGAAAACTTTTGATGTTTGCCTTTAAATAAATTTTGAATTTGTTTCTGTTTTGAACTAACGAGAGTTTATCAACAATAACTGAGGTGACGTGGCATCATTAGCGGAGGTTCACTGTAGCTTAATTGTCCTGATGTCACAGTAGGACACTATTAAATTTGGTGTTTGAAACTTTAAATTGAATTCATTTTTTTACTTCACAATATAAAATAGTGTAAGTTTTGTATATTTGCATGCATGTTAACATATTCTAATTCACGCATTAAGAAAAAGACTTTGATATAAGTCCTTCTGATTTGTTCATGTTAGGTATAGCTGTACAATATTTCTGAAAGTAGTTTCTTGTTGTTTCTTTCAGAAGTAAACCATTCTCATAATTATATTCATTCTTCCTTAGAAAGAAAGTTTTCCTTTGTTTTTGTCGTTGTTCTTTTTTTCTGCCAGGTAACATGGTGAACAAAATTCATTCTCCCTTCTTTCTTAAAATAAAACTTATTTTTTAAATTTACTTAAATCACAAAATATTATAAAAGTTGCACTAGTCTAAATTTCGTCTTGCACAATAGGGAAAAGTATGTTTTTTTGGTTTCTTTCATCTTTTACGGTAATATCAGCACCCTTAATTCTTTCTACCTTAGAATAACATATGCTTTTGTTTTGGTTTTGTTTTAGTATATATCTTTGTTTATTAATAAGAAAAAAATCTATTTTTTTGGCTCGTGTTATTTAGTTGTTGCTTAGTAGATTTTTTGGTCATTGGATTTTATTCTCCTTACATTTGTTCATGCAGCATTGTTGATGCTGCAATAGCGTGACACTATAGAATTTGGTGTTTGAGAGTTTAACTTGAATTTATTTGTAAAATAACTATTAGTGAAGTTGCAACACTTCACAATTATTATTTTCACAGTATAGAAGAGTGCCAGTTTTGTATATTTTGTGTGCAAGTTTGCAATAAATTCTAATTCCCATAAAAAGGGAAGACTTTGACATAGGTCTTTATGATTTGTACATGTTAGGCGTAGCTGTACAATATTTTAAAAATAATTTCTTGTTGTTTCTTTAAGGGGTAAACTATTCCCGTAGTTCATTCGTCATGGCAAAGAAAGTTTTTCTTTGTTTTTGTTGTTTTGCATCACGACATTTTTCTGTCAATCTTTTCCTTAGAAAGAACAATGCAGACAAATTCATCTCGGATAACAGCAAATATATTACGTGCTTACACATATTCCAGATGATTTCTATTGGAATTATAAAGTATGTTCTTTTCTTGCCGGGAACAGAAAATACGGTTATACATTTTATGTTAGGTAGAAAAGGGAGGCGGAGATTTGTGCCAGCAGCGAGTGTCAATTAATATTTGTGATTATCTATCATGTTTCCAAATTCATTTCTAACTAAGTCAAAGTAGTACAATTATGAAAGTCAGGGCAAAATGAGTGTAGGCCGAGCGTGCGGGTGCATGGCTTGTGCCTAGTGGTGGGCCAGCCACCAGGCTTTGTTTCAATGGATGCGTCACACGAGCCCTTTGAAATCAGCTCAGCACAGCGGGGTCCTGGTGTTGGGTTGATTTTTCTATGTACTTGAGGAGCACATGTACGAGGAAAATAATTAAGGAAAGTGACATATAGACGCCCCCTTGTTTCCCTTCTCCGTCCTCGAGGCCCTTCTCGCTGAAATGGCCAGCCCCCCAACTTAGCAACCTGCCAGTGCCATGACACAACATGTGCACTGACATGTGGGCCCGGTGTAGATGGGACCAGAGGTTCAGTGGGTCAGAAGCTAGGTTAGCTCGCTACTCGTGCCCCCGCGATAGACTCTTACGTGGGAGCGAGATGATTCTGCGTGGCAACGACAGTTTCACTTGCACGTGTGGTTCATCCTGCAGTGGGCCTCACGTCCCCTCCTATTAACAGCGACACACACACACACACACACACACACAGAGAGAGAGAGAGAGAGAGAGAGAGAGAGAGCCTACCGACGCGGGCAATGGAGCAGTGGAGGAGCACAGCGGCGGAGGCGTCGTCTCGCAGCTTCACCAACATCAACGGGACGAATGCAATAGTCGACGCCATCACTGGCGCCCGCCAGCAGTACCGCCTGGCCGCCGAGGACTGCCGCATGTTCCGCCCGGGCGTGCATCCCCTGCCCAACGCCGGCCAGGGCGCTTCAGCAGGCGGCGACATCATCGACCTCGCCCTCGGCCGGATCAAGCGCTTCAGCAGGTTCCACGCCGTAATGGGCAACGTCTTCTCCCTCTGCGCTGACCACATCGGGCTCCAGGGCAACGCGCCATTGTGGCGTGACAGGTGGCAGCTCCACCACGCCGACGCTGCCCGCCACGCGGAGACGGCGCTGCACTGCCTACACTCCGCCAAGTCGCACGGCCATGCGGCGCTCGGCGTCTTCCACGTCATGCTCAGGCCGCCATCGCCGCGAGCGGTCGCCCACGCCTGGGCACCGGCGGCCGAGCAGCTCCTGCGCGGCGCGATGGACGATCTGGCCATGGCGGAGGCCGCGGTGGAGCGGATGCGCCCGGCCATTGTCGCCCAGTTCTTCGACGCCTCGATGCTTCTGCATGGCTGATAGCGCGCGCGCGCGGCGGCCAAGCAACCAGTCGTCCGATCACCATTCTCTCGTATGTTTGTGTTCATCGATACCTACATGCACGTACCGTCTGTACGTAGGAGTATGTGGCTACTACTGCAACTTATTTCTACAATCTTCTTTAAACCCAATCCCTTTTGTCAGTTACATGTGCATGATCGATAAATCATCATTGACGTGCCGTGAGCTTCAGAACTTTTTGATTCATAGTCACAAAAGATGGCATGTTTAGGAGCACGTGTTGTAGCCGGCTGTTAATTAGTAACCCGTTTCTTTTCTCTCTCATCTTCTCTCTCTTCTAAGTCAGCGAAAATACAATGTTTAAAATCTTAGGGCATGTACAATGGTTGATAAGATGATCTTATCTTAAGTTTTGCATGTAATTTAGAGATGAGAAAAAAAGATGTCTACAATGGGTCATTTTTTAGCCTTATCTTCAATAACTAGTTAGGGCATGTACAATGGTTGATAAGATAATCTTATCTTAAGTTTTACATGTAATTTAGAATTGATAAAAAAATGTCTACAATGGGTCATCTCTTAGCCTTATCTTTAATAATTAGCAATTTCTAAAAATGTGGTGAGACATATTGTGCTAAGAGATCATCTCTTGTCTTATCTTAAATCAGAGAAAACAAGCCTTCTTTTATGAATTCTCTCTTCTCCACCTCATCATTTATCCTATGCGGCACTCCTAAGATAGCACCATTGTACATGCCCTTATTCCTAAAAACATGATGAGACATATTGTGATAAGGGATCATCTCTTGTCTTCTCTTAAATAAGAGAAGGCAAGCCTTTTCTTACGAGTTCTCTCTCCTCCACCTCATCGTTTATCTTACGTGGCACTCCTAAGATAGCACCATTGTACATGCCCTTATAGTCCGTTTATATCACCCTATTATACTTGCTGTAAAGAGGCATATATACCAACCAACAATGAAGGACAAAGTGTCATTGAAGCAGGAATTATGGCCTGACTGGGATGTCGTTTCAAGTAGACTACCCGTGTAAAACACAGCGCCGGCCGGTAAAATCAATGTCGGGCAGGCATCGATAGGTCCTTGGATCGTCGTTTTCGAGCTGTAAAGTTTACACCAACTTTTGGTGTATTCGAACAGTTTCTGAAACACTTCTCAACACACTGGTTTTTCCGCGATCTCGATCTCTCTCTCTCTCTCTCTCTCTCTCTCTCTCTCTCTCTCTCTCTCACCAGCGGTAGGGATCTCAGTCCTGCTCTGTCCCGGAGGAGACGGGCATCAAGACGGCCGATGGGGTTCTGCGGGAGACCGTTGTAGAGATCCCCATGGATCTGTTCCTGTTGCACTTGCATCATTTTTGTAGAATCCCTGCCATGGTTCAGGCACAGCTGCCGTTGACTTGCTCTTGCCGTTTTAGGAAGAAAAGGTGTGTAGGGGCAAAGGCAGATCCCACATGGTGCATCCGGCGAACATCCAACTCAGATCAAAGCAAGGAAAAAGATAAAAGTGACACGGTCCTTTAGCCTGTTTTCGCAGCGTATGCGTGCGTGGGTACTTGTGTGTTTTCTTGTCACAATAGATGCAGCGATTAGCATACTATGCTAAGAGCATCTCTAGCAGACTCTGTATAAGTGGTTAAACCCGTAAAATAATCGTTTCTTATAATTTTAGTCAAAAAAACGAACACGAATAAACCTTTTAAAATTGTCCGACCCTTAAAAAAATTTACAGGCCCCTGTGAACACATGCCCGAGACTCGTGTATCCTTAGTTTCGGAGGCAATTTTGCCGGGGCCCGAATACCAGTCAATGTTAGCAATTGGGGAATTTCAGCTCCCGTCAACGCCTTGAAGCTCACCGCCGCCGCCAGGCCGCCCGGACGCCGCGCCCATCCGCCCGAATGCCGCCCGTCCGCACGGCCGCCGATCGTCGATGCGAGCAAGCTAGCTAGCTAGCTGAATTCGGCCGCTGCCCGCGCCGCCCTGGCCTCTGCCTGCGCGTCGTAGCCATCCCGTGTCTCCCTCGTCCGCCCGTCCGTCCGCCAGCCTCCACTTTAGCCGTGTCTTCCTCGTCCGCATGTCGGTCGACGATCGATTTCAAATTGACGTGAGGAAGAGGAAGAGAAAGATGTATATTCAGAGAATATGTTTTTTACGGGTTGATTATACGGGGTCTGTTCGGCCATCGCCCTCATCAACCCGTAAAACCAATTTTCCGTGACCTGTAAAAACGATATAAGAATTCGCGATATAAAGGGTCTGCTAGAGATGCTCTAGTACTTGCGTTCGCCGGTGGAAGAGATCCAATTGCTAATTTCGTACGGGAGTTTGTCGGAAAATCAATCATCCTATCTCAGTATGTGATTGCTTGGAAGTCACTTTGCACGTGTGCGTGTGGGTCTCGGCCAAAAGCACCAAAAAGTACTTGGATACCTGCATGCACGAATTGACTCCATCCCGGCCTCTGCTTTCCGTCGATCAAGGTTCAGATGCTACGTCGATCTGTGATTACGGCGTAGACGAACGTGCTCAAAGATTGGACGTACGCTGGCAGAACTGCACTTGCACGCACTTGCAGAACTGTAACTTATTTCTACAATATTCTTTAAACCCAATCCCTTTTGTGAGTTACATGCATGATCGATGAATCATCATTGACTTGCCGTGAGCTTCAGAACTTTTTTGATTCATAGTCAGAACAGATGGCAAAACTTGTTTGCAGGTGCATGCATGCACTACTCCAAAACGTACTTTGGTATAGTAACTAGTAAGAGCATCTCCAATAGACGATGAAAATTTGAAGATGTAAATCAGAAAATGTAAAAATTTACAACTCCAAAAAATACACTTTACATCTCAAAAAAGAGGCCACTTTAACAGATAATGTATATTGATGATGTAAAAGTGCAACTCCAATAAATAATGCATATTTGGCAATGTAAACCTCCTACTCCAACAAATAATTTTGGCAAACACGTTGCGTGTGAGGTGGAAGAAATTGGCTGGCGGCCGGTCGAAGCATTGATGAGTAGCACAAAGGGTATTGGGTGGGCGGCGGCTGCTTCAACAGCCTCTGGACGGCCACACGGCAGGGCTGCCGGAGGACTCCGCTCACAGAGACGCAACGACAGCGGCAACGACGAGAAACCGCCGGCTCAGCGGGTTGCAGTGGTCGTACGGCTGCCCTACTAGTTTCGGCGGCGGGTAACGGCTACCAGGGAAGGCGGCCATGAGCTGCTACGTCCAGTACGGCCACTGCAGCTCTGACGAATCCCTGAATCGGCCGCGCGGTCATTGGTGGGGTGGACTAAAATCGACAGGTCGTCAGCGGCAAGGGCAAAGGGGGATAGGCCATGGGGTTGCGACGGGGGCGGGGATGGAGGACGGGCGGTGGCGGCGGCATTTCCAGGCACAAATCGCCGGCGGCGGAGGCGGGCGTTCGTCTGTGGGGCGGACTCAAATCGGCGAATCGGCGGCGGCGTTTCCGGGAAGAAATTGCCAGGGGCACGAGCGGGCAGCATGCAGGCGGGCGGAAGTGAAATGAAGGCGGTTGGGCGGTTGGCGCATGGCCGCCAGTTTTACATCTCTTGGAGGTGAAGATGTTAATTTGCATCTTCAGGTGTTGTATTTTACATCTCCTAAAGATGGAGAAGTAATGTTTTTTTACATCCACATCACGTATTGGAGAGGGGTTTTTGATGCAAAAGTTAGTTCTTTTTGCATTATATCAACTATTGGAGATGCCCTAAGAGCATCTGCAGCCGGACTTTTTTACAAATCTGACTCCTCAAACGCCCGCGGACATCATCCATGTAGGCGAACATCTCCGCCTCCTTCGTGGCCTCTTGCGCCTACATCTCCTTTCGGTGACGGCGTCTTGCCTCCGCAGCCAACTCCGACTAGAGGAAATCGAGGATGGCCTGCTGCTCTGTTTGCAGATCCCCGTCGCCTGCGTCCCCCACATCCTCCTCCAACTCCTCCTCTGGATCCACTGCATCCGGAGGTAGCCCAGGGGTGATCCGGGCTTCGCGTCTAGCCCGGATCTGCTCAAGGAGCTCGAGCCAGCACTCCGGCGTCAGAAAGGGCTTGCTCCTCACCCGGCGGTGTGGGGGCATGGCTACTAGGCGGACGGGTGGAGAGGAAAGTGGCGGCGGCGACGGATAGGAGGAGGAAAATGTGGATCGATGGTAGGGTTTCCGTGCAGCCGGTCGACTTAAATAGCTGGGCAATGCACTACGCGGCCCGCCGAAACTGCGCCACACGCCGCTACCGGTCCGACGGAGGAGACGAGCTTCGGACCGCCGGGTTTGAGGGCGTTTCCGGCTGGGACCCCTTCGTCAGCCCGACGTGACGGGCGTGCCAGGGCACCCCATATTCACCCCATATTTGGACTGGATATGCGGGAATGCTGGTCAGTCCGGGCATTTGTGGGTTGTTTGAGGGATCCGTCTAGGTCAAAAAATCATGACCAGACAGTGACCGAACAGTTTACCTATGAGATGGGGTTTGATGGGTTCGATTGTAGATACTCTAAGTAGGGCAAGGCGACGCGAGAAGCGGCTACATTTTGATGTAAAGAGGCGTACAGCCAACAATCAAGGACGAAGTGTTATTGAAGCCGGAATTATGGCCTGACTGGGTTGTCGTTTCCAAATGTACTACTACCCGTGTAAAACACAGCCCGGTAAAACACAAAGTTGGGTAGGGCATCGAATATGTGCTTGGATCGTCGTTTCTGGGCTGTAAAATTTACACCAATTTTCGATGTGTATTCGAAATATTTTTGAAACACTTCTCAACACATCGGTTTTCTCCTCTCTCTCTCTCTTGATCGACCTACGTAGGTGAGTGCATGGGCCATCACCGGACCAGAAGGGAAGGACCGGGTGCCCGAGGATAGGGACCTCGTCAATCCTGCCGTGTCGTCTGGCTGCTTCGCAGGTCCTTGGTGTGAGTTCGCGGACGTCCGGCCGACCACAGGGCAGGAGAGGACGGAGCTGGAGATGCGGCAAAATGACCAACGAGGTTCTGCGAGAGGCCGCTGTAGAGACCGCCATGGATCTGCTCCAGCTGTAGCATCCATGGAATCCCCGCCATTGTTCGGGCACAGCTCCCGTTTAACTTGTTCTTGCCGTTTTAGGAAGATGAGGTGAAGTGGTGAGTCCCATCGATGAACTAACTTGAACCCTAGGGGAGCAGGAAACAAGCCAGGGGAGAGGACGAGTTTCTTGTACGTACGTCAAACTAATATGAGCCATCCATTTTATCCATCTGATGGACTAGATTAACCCATAGTAGTATTCTTGGTTGGAGGAGTAAAATTGGAATATTGACATAACACTGCGCGCGGTAGTTCGTAGGGGCGAAAGCAGATCCCACATGGTGGATCTGTTGCAGATTCGACTCAGATCGAACCAAGGCAAAAGACAGAAGTGACACGGTCCTTTAGCCTGTGTTCGCATGCGTGCGTGCTTGCGCGCGTACTTGTGTGATTTGTCACTAGTATTCAAACTAAAACCGCAACAAGAATTATAAAATGAAGTAGTGATTAGCACCGTATACTTGTGTCTGCCAGTGGAATAGATCTACTGTAATTGCTAATTTCGTACGTGAGCTTGTCGGCAAATCAATCATCCTATCAGCTGATTGCTTGGAAGTGACCTTGGACGTGTGCGTGTGCGTCTCGGCCAAAAGCACCAATAAGTATTTCTTGGACCACATTCCATCGAAGTAATGTTTTACTTTATGGTGGCTTTGAGTTTGAATATGTTACCATTGGCGACCTTTTCTTTTTCGAAAACACTAACACCCACACATGTGGCAAGATTGTAACTCGCCCACACCCCTGAATCACCGTCCAGTTAAGTTTACACGAATCTTGACACATCGAGGCAGTTTTCGCATGCCACGTAGGACAAGGTCGGTGTGTGAGCGTTGGAGAGGTCACCCACACGCCGCACAACACGCGGTTGCCAGCTGCACTGTGTGGGCAAACTAGTTTCTGCCCACACAGCCATCACCTAGTCCACGCGTGTGTGGGCGAACTGCTTTTCGCCCACATGACAGTCGTACGTTGTTAGATGGCAACTGCAGTTGCGCGTACATGGCAACTATGATTCGTTTGCTAGATGGCAACTGCAATTGCGCGTACATGGCAATCAGGTAAACATACATGGCAACTGTGATTAACCACACATGACAACTAGATAAACACACATGGCAACTATTGTTTGACCACATGTGACAAGTAGTTAATCACATACGACAACTATGGTTTGATTACACGCGGCAACTACCTTAAATTAGACATGGCAACTATAGTTAACCAAAACAGAAAGAGTTGCCATGCTTTTACAATCATATTTGCCATCCCAGATAACTACATCTGCCATCCCGGATGCCAACTATATCGTCATCCCGCGGGTACCTATTATAGCTGCGCCAGGATGTGTGTGCATATTTGCTTCGTGCCACACGCGCGTGGTGAGGATGAGTAGTACTTGTTGGGTGTGTGTGGCACAAAGTAGCTGCGCCCACACGTGTGAGCAATTCTACTGTGCGCCCACACACAACCCGTGTGAGCTGCTCCCTGCTCATGCCACACACGGTGTGTGGACGAATGCTTATTATGCCACACGTGTGATGGATATCAGCGTCTTTTTTTTTGCGAGTGACCATTGGCAACCTTGAAGAGGCAAGAGGAACAAGCAACTTAAATACTCCCTCTATCCATATATATAGGGCCTAACGACATCTTCAAGGCGGGCCTTCAAACGTCCCGCAAGTGTCCGAACCATGATGTTTGGATGCAGTTTTTTATCCAACGTGGTTCTGCATCGGTCTGCCGAGCGGTCTGGACCACGCTATGCGGACGTAGTTTATCATCCAACGTTGTTCTGCACCGGTCCGTCAAGCGGTTCGGGACACATTTTCCCGGCAAACTGGAACCAAACGTGGGTTGATTTTGCGCGAGTCTGGACATCCTTCTGGCGAATCAAAAGGCACAACATACCATCTCTACTCTGTGTCCATGCAAAATGGCTAGCATTTAGCGGAATACTTTGTGCTAATTCCGTTACATTTGCCGGAAGGTGGTGTGGAAGACGTTTGCGTATTTGATGGAAGATGCTAATTATGCTTGAATATAGGCGGTCATTGCTAGATTAGGTGGAGCTTAGTAGCTTCATTTGGCGGAAGCTAGCTTTCCGCCAAATGCTTATGAGCAGCATTTAGCCGAAGCTAGCTTTCCACCAAATGCTTATGAGTAGGCTAGCTTTCCGCCAAATGCTCCTAGTAGCTTAGATATTAAATAAACTAAATGATATCTTGCACGTTAGTGCGGGAAATATTGCCTAAAGTTGATGTTTTACTCATCAACTGACTTTCCTAAAAATACAAAATGATGAATAAATGATTCTTATTTCAACACACTTAGAATGATAGATAGGTAAGTAAGATCAAACCTCCAACTTATATCATTCGAAGCTTGGACAATAGACGACCAATCCTAAAGAGAATGGTTAAACGTTTTCAATATATGCTACCATCTCCATTATCTCTGCAAGTGGAATAAACTATCAAGCTGCAGCTAAAACTTGAACACCTAGCTACAACCCCAAGTCTTGATTGTGCGCAATCTGCATCATAACACTCATGTACATTTACTTTAATCAATCCCACAACAAGAGATAAACAAATGTCATACAAATGTCATTAGTCCCGATAGAACCTTACGGCTTTGATCTTCTAAATATACATATAGTGTTTAGTTGTACCTGCATCAGAAAGCTCCCTCTTCTGAATAATTCTATGCATTGGATAACAAAACTCTACAGAAGGAAAATAAAAAAATTGTCATTATGCAACTTCTTCTTAACAATCACTCACTTCGAGTGCCAAAAATAGCTCAATTACATAGATTAAATGCACCAATAGGATACAGTCACGCATGCCCACTGAACCCGTTGCTTTCACACAAAGTCTGAAATTCACAATTTGTTGATTCTTCATAGAGGATTAACAGAGAGAGGGAGAGAGTTAACACAGAGAGTAGAGAGAGAAACATATTGAGAGAGACGGAATTAACAGAAAGAAATTCTCCAGTCTACCGCCGCCTAGCTCCTGGTGGCGGCCTCACTTTTGTGCACCTGCAATCAAAGGAGAAGGATTAGTACAGGTACAGTGCCTTTGGAATCAACTGGGAGAGAGGATTAGCACCAGCACAACCGGCCGGTGCATGCACGCACACCCGGACGGCACACAACACACACGCATGCTCACCCGGCCAGCGAACAACACACACACACACAAAAAAATTCATTACTGCTGCAAACATTGTTGAGATGATCCAAACAGGCATACATGTTTTTTTGACGGTGCTACGGTGGGCTTACGCCGGTCTGGACCATTTTCATTATCTCTAATACTATTAAATAAGCAAACATATTCTTCTCTAAACGCACCCAAAAACACGTACACGAAACAACCAAGAAAAAATACCACCTCACGATTCGATCCACCTAATTAGATCTAATCGTTAATAACCCTCATCTGTGTACGTTTAGCAATTTAGAGAAGCGGACGAAACTCTGCCATCTATCCATCGAGAGGACGAAACATATTCTACTACTATTAATCTACTACTATTAAACAAGCAAACATATTCTTCTCTAAACGCACCCAAAAACACGTACACGAAACAACCAAGATAAAATACCACCTCACGATTCGATCCACCTAATTAGATCTAACCGTTAATAACCCTCATCTGTGTACATTTAGCAATTTAGAGAAGCGGACGAAACTCTGCCATCTATCCATGGAGAGGACGAAACGTTCCGCTGCGAGCAAAAATTTAACTGATTCGCGTGATTAAAGGCCTGCATGCAGCGGCATGGCCCACGTTCAGCATTATGGCGTTCGCATGCATTCGTTCGGCCTGCCGAGGCGCATCTTCAGGAGAGGGGGGAGAATGAGAGGCCTGGCGGCGGCACAGGGCGTGCTCGCTAGCGAGCGTGCTCCCGCATCTGCCTGGCGCACGGGGTTGGATCGGGCGCTAGGGTTGCCCTGCCGCCGCCCACAGCAGTCAGGGGTTGACAGGGAGAAGCAGTCGGAAGGCGATGGAGGCGGCGGTGGCTCGATTACATCTATGCGACGATGACGGCTCGGCAGCGGCGAGTGGCCGATTCATCTCCTCGCTAGCCCCTCGCCCTTCAAAGGTTAAAGATCTGGCACCCTCTTCCCCCGGACGTCCAGAAAGAGCGGCGGATCCAGAAAACTAGTTCGTCAAGATACGCGCATACACAAGAAGTAGACATGCAGACAGCTGGATGGATTTTTCTTACAGGAGCACACACACATATGGAAAAGGCAAGCCGTCGGTGAAGACAGCTTCAGCCTCACCACCAAGGACGGAATCACGGAAAGGTCAGCTTCATCCGAACCAACCGCGAGGACCATGCTAAGGTACATACATACATATACCAAGATCGATATTGACCGATGCTTGTGGTTGCAATTCCATGTCCGTCACTGATGTATTGGTGCTCATGGTGAGATATGGGATAATAAGTGGAAACTTTTCACCGCTCAGTTCTTACCAAATGAATCTTTGTAAGTAATCTTTTTTCCCTACCCCCTCTTATATTTACAGGAAATTCAAGTGTGGTACACATATGAGTATGCTTTGCTTCCCTCTGTTGTACACATGTGGTTATTTGTTATCTCTGATTAAGAGAATCAAGGGCCACTACATTCTTGAATATTGAGACTGTGTTAGTTGGTTTAGGTTAAACTTGATAAATGCTATTTACTTTTTTTTCATCTAACAATTCAGTTGTACTATTGATTTTGACAGTTTTCAGGAATTTTAAGCCGTCTTTGGATTTTAGCTTCCTCAATCATTCTGAATTATTTAATGTTAGTATGAGGTACATGTGTTCCCAAGATTAAACTTGAGAAATGTGTAGTTGACCACTTGGGTACGTTTGATTTCTTTAGTAGATGCAGCGACAACCACCATTGTCCATGATCTATACTAAAGATAGATTATTAGCAGTGCAACATCTCTGTTGGTTCAATCAAATAGTTCAGCCTGGTCGGTTCTTACTAATATTTAAGCCACCTTCAATTTTTAGCCTGCTCAGTCATTTTGGAGTAGTTTCAGTTTTGGGTGCATGTCTTTAATAGAACAACAAACTTATTTTAGGTGCTAAAATAAACACTAAACGCCAATTCCTGATGGCGACTATTTTTAGAAAGACCATCCGACCGGAGGAGATCCTTACTATCGATGTCAAGCCGGGGTGGAAGAAGGGCACGAAGATCACCTTCCTAGATGGAAGGATCCGGTTTTTCCGGTGCAGTTCTGTGTTTTAAAAAGTTATTGCGATGTAATTTTTTTATTAACACTACAGTCCATGAAGTTATATTTACGGATATTTCATTTTTCGCATAAGATGAAGCACCATTTTATTATTAAATATTTTCTGAAGTAAAATTTGTGAATAAACGGAATGATGTTTCAGAGGATTTGAATGGTTGTGACTTGTGGGGTCGCCTGGGGAGGCGACTGCGGCAGGGAGCAGCGGCACATCGGCGGACAACAACACATGTGTAGCGTGCAGCGGCAGCGGCTGCACGGCCACGACGGAAGAGCAACAATGCGAATGAGGTGCAGGTGGGGGTAAGAGTAAGTATCACTTGTCATGTTTAACTCATGGCAACAAAGAGTAAGGATCACTTCACACTCACTACAGGAAGAATACTGCTGTGACGATTATATACATATATGTTCCACTTGGTCGCTCAGTTAGTATTAATTTCCTATCTATTCCTTTTTCTTGCAGACACGTTTTGAAACTAGACTTTGATGGGAACTTCATCCGTATATGGAAATTATACCTTTTTATGCCTCTGGTTTCACATCATGAGCAGTTAGAAATTACCATGTATGGACGCTTGTATGTGTGCTCTTTGTGTAGGTTTACCTGCATTATTCCTAGACAAATGGAAGTCATATACTCCCTCTGTCCTTCGAAAAACATCTTGCTGAAAATTGTTTGATGGTTTCCAATGCAGACTAAAATTTGAGTTGATGTTGCCTTTTGCAATTATGTTAATCTCAGCCATAAGATTGAGAGAGATCAGCAGACATTAGATCTTTGAGTAAAAAGTAGTAACTTAGAACCTTTTGTGAACTGTAGAAAGTGAGCTTTCGTTGTTTGAGATTGTAAATAACATGGGATGGAGACTTGACCGCCACATAATTATTTTACACTGACCTATTGAACCATGAAACAACATTGCTGAACTTCAACATTTCAGTAAAACATCACATGGAAAATCAGCTACAACCAACCAGATTGTTAAATCCTCATGTGTTTTATACTGAACTCAAGAAGTGTGAATAAGCAAGAAAGCTTCTGAAGAGATCAGTGTATCATCCCAACTGCTACTACAATTGGCTCCTTTCCAAGCACTGGTAAGATCTTTCAACAGATCTTAGCGACATCTCTCTCTTCTTAAATTTGCCAGGATTTTATGTAGTTGCTTTTCTTCTAATAAGGTGCATCCTGCTTGCTGTTGAATTGTGCAGAAAGGCTACATTGTATTAATTTCTTTTTCGCATAGTTGATACAATTCAGCACATTTTGTATCAACTGATAACTTTGAATCTTTGCGTCTTTCATCAGATCATGCTTTGAATTTGCACATGAATAACTAAAAGCGCCATGACATTACACATTTCCTTCATTTTAGCCATTAAACTTACTTATGTATCCGGTGTTAATTTATCATTTCTTGTATATTCATCTTAGTTAGGAAGGGTGGCTTTGGTCATCCTAAATTTTGTGTGGGTTCTTTTTTCAGTCCTGGCTAGCTTTGCGAAACAATAATTATTATAATCCTTGGTCTGCACATGCCCAATTTCCTTATACCGTATAGTGTCCCATTCTAGAATAGTAGCCTTTCTGCTCTGCTAAGATGTTGAAGCACGGCGACATTTTTAACTCATGTTTAATATTGACAGAACTAAGCATTAGGTAGAGAAAGGGTTGCTTGCATGCCATTCATGTCATAGAGAAAATGTTATATTCCCTCTCTCCTATTCCTCACCATGAACCTAACGCTTTATTCATCTGTTTTTAGCTTCTAGATGTTCTGAAACTATATACACAATAGATACTGTTTGTCTGAACTGTAGTTCCACTCCATGAAAAGCTGAGATAAACTGAGAATGGGGTAAAAAAATCCGACTCTTCCTGCTCGCAGGCGGTGCCCGCTATGGCATGGGTGGCTTTACCGCAGCCGCCGAGCCTTCAAATTCTGAAGATAACAAGCAGCTCGAATCCAAGAAGAAAACTAATTTAGTTCAGCCAACACTCCTATTTTTTGTGCATCTTTGTTCCAACTTTGCATTGACGCCATGTCCACTTGGACAATGTTCATATGTTACTTTGATTTTCGCCCAAGAAAATAAACATTCTGAAATCTTTGTAGGAATAGACTAAATACGCTACGCCCTTACATTCTTTGTGGAGAAGTTGTTCAGCCAGTCTATTACCATTGATTTGTGTCATCCTAAAGTTTGAATTCAAAATTTTATACCCGCAAAATTTGATATGGTTTGATTGAGACGTGCGACGTGCGTTGCACGTACACACTTACTAGTCATAAAAGGGACTGAGATACAACACAACGGCTACAGGAAGTAGCACCCAACACACATAAGAAGGAATAAGGAACAACAGAGAAGAACCAGAAACAAGCTATGACAATTAGCCAACAGAGGTTGTCATGTGCTTTTATGGTTGGATGCACAAAATCTTAATGCAAAAAAACGCCACTTTGTATTACCACTTGTGATATGGACCTTTATTATGCATTCTGTCGCTTTTATTTCTTCCACATCACAAGATCGTATAAATGTTATTTTCTCCACATTAATAAACCATACATATTTAGAGAGCAATTTTTATTTCTTGCACCGATGACAACTTACTTGATGGATCTTACTCAATCGATAGGTAGGTATGGTGGACTCTCATGGCAAAACTGGGTTTAGGGATATTTGGAAGCACAAGTAGTATCTCTACTTGGTGCAAAGAAATTGGCTAGCATGAGAGGGAAAGGAAAGCTCGGCATGTTGGATGATCCATGACAATATAATTTATCTCAGATGTAAGAAAACATAACCCATTACGTTGTCTTCCTTGTCCAACGTCAACTCTTTAGCATGTCATACTTTAATGAGTGTTCACAATCATAAAAGATGTCCAAGATAGTATATTTATATGTGAACCTCTCTTTCTTTATTACTTCCTATTAATTGCAACAATGACCAAAACTATGTTTGTCAACTCTCAACAACTTTTATTCATCATACTCTTTATATGTGAGCTCATTACTCTCCATAAGATCTATATGATCTCTTTATTTCTTTTTATTTCTTCTCTTTTATTTTATCCCCTCAAGATCATAGCAAGGTAATCAAGCCCTTGACTCAACACTAATCTTTATTATATATAGCTCACGGACTCAATTACATAGAAGGATCATAAAGCAAAACTCACAACTAGATCATACTAAAACTTTATTCTACTAGATCAAGATATTACCAAAAGGATCGAGCTAAGAAAAACAGTAAAGATAAAAGTTGTGATGGTGATACGATACCGGGGCACTCCTCCAAGCTTGGCAGTTGCCAAGGGGAGTGCCCATACCCGATGCTCAGTTCTTCTTTGTTGGTGAAGAAGGTGTTGGTGATGATGGGTAGTCGCACATCGAGCGTAAGAGATCCTTCAATTTGCGGATAATTCCCTTGAGTGCGATGATATGCTCCTTCAACAGAATATTTTCACTTGTGAGATACTTGTTTTGAATGCGAGCTAACTCAATCATCTTGAAAGCTTCAATCTCCGTTGGGGTAAAGAGATTGTGGTGAGGTTGAAAGATGTCTTCTTCTACTACTGCCGGAACTTGATCTCCCATCATCCTTGTTGATCTCTCCGGGTTCTTCTCTCTTCAGCTCTATCTTCATTAGCCAAGCATCATTGCCCTCATTGTTGGAGGAGGAGGGAGACGACATGATGCTTGGCCTTGACAACCCTGGCAGAAAATAGCTTGAAACAAGAACATGGGATTTTTGCGTGATACGGTGATCAAAACCTTCGAGAGATTATATAATGAATTTTTACCGACCAAAATAAGTATCGTGCAATAAAACGGAGTCCGGAGAGCACACGAGGTGCCCACGAGGCAGGGGGTGCGCCCTCCACCCTCGTGGAAGCCTCGTGTCCTTCCCGGACTACTTCTTATTTTCCTATTTTCTTAAATATTCCAAAACGGAGAAAAATTGCCATTAGAACTGTTTTGGAGTCGGTTTACTTACCGTACCACGTACCTATTCCTTTTCGGAGTCTGAAACGTTCTGTAAAGTGTCCCTTATGTATTCCTCCGGGGTTACGATTTCAATAATGTTAGTTTCAATATTTATAGGATTACCTGAGATATAATGTTTGATTCTTTGACCGTTTACCACCCTCGGATTTGTGCCTTCGAAGTTGTTGATTTTTATGGCACCGGAACGATAGACCTCCTCGATAACGTAAGGACCTTCCCATTTAGAGAGAAGTGTCCCTGCAAAAAATCTTAAACGAGAGTTGTATAGCAATACGTAATCACCTACATTGAATTCACGTTTTTGTATCCTTTTGTCATGCCATCTTTTAAATTTTCTTTAAACAGTTTGGCATTCTCATAGGCCTGGGTTCTCCATTCATCAAGTGAGCTAATGTCAAGTAGCCTCTTTTCACCGGCAAGTTTGAAATCATAATTGAGCTCTTTAATGGCCCAATATGCCTTATGTTCTAGTTCGAGAGGTAAGTGACAAGCTTTTCCATAAACCATTTTATACGGAGACATACCCATAGGATTTTTATATGCAGTTCTATAAGCCCATAATGCATCATCAAGTTTCTTGGACCAATTTTTTCTAGATCTATTAATAGTCTTTTGCAAAATTAATTTGAGCTCTATATTACTTAATTCTACTTGACCACTAGACTGTGGGTGATATGGAGATGCAATTCTATGATTAACAACATACTTACAAGCATTTTACGAAAGGCACCATGAATAAAATGTGAACCACCACCAGTCATTAAATATCTAGGGACTCCAAACCTCAGAAAAATAACTTCTTTAAGCATCTTAATAGAGGTGTTATGATCAGCACTACTAGTTGGAATAGCCTCTACCCACTTAGTAACGTAATCAACAGCAACTAATGTGTGTATACCCATTAGAGGAACGAAAAGGTCCCATATAATCAAAGCCCCAAACATCAAATGGTTCAATAACAAGTGAATAATTCATAGGAATTTCTTGACGTTTACTAATATTACCAGTTCTTTGACATTCATCACAAGACAAGACAAACTTACGGGCATCCTTGAAGAGAGTGGGCCAATAAAAACCGGATTGCAATACCTTTTGTGCAGTTCTATCTCCAGCATGGTGTCCTCCATAGGCTTCGGAGTGACACTTGCGTATGATTTGTTCCTGTTCATGCTCAGGTACATGATGTCTACTACACAACCTTCTTCTTGTAGACGTTGTTTGGCCTCCAAGTGCAGAAGTTTGTAGGACAGTAGCAAATTTCCCTCAAGTGGATGACCTAAGTTTATCAATCCGTAGGAGGCGTAGGATGAATATGGTCTCTCTCAAGCAACCCTGCAACCAAATAACAAAGAGTCTCTTGTGTCCCCAACACACCTAATACAATGGTAAATTGTATAGGTGCACTAGTTCGACGAAGAGATGGTGAAACAAGTGGTATATGGATAGTAGATAATAGTTTTTGTAATCTGAAATAATAAAAACAGCAAGGTAGCAAGTGATAAAAGTGAGCGTAAACGGTATTGCAATGTGTTGAAACAAGGCCTAGGGTTCATACTTTCGCTAGTGTAAGTTCCATCAACAATACTAACATAATTGGATCACATAACTATCCCTCAACATGCAACAAAGAGTCACTCCAAAGTCACTAATAGCGGAGAACGAACGAAGAGATTATGGTAGGGTACGAAACCACCTCAAAGTTATTCTTTCCAATCAATCCGTTGGGCTATTCCTATAAGTGTCACAAACAGCCCTAGAGTTCGTACTAGAATAACACCTTAAGACACAAATCAATCAAAACCCTAATGTCACCTAGATACTCCAATGTCGCCTCAAGTATCCGTGGGTATGATTATACGATATGCATCACACAATCTCAGATTCATCTATTCAACCAACACAAAGGACCTCAAAGTGTGCCCCAAAGTTCCTACCAGAGAATCACGACGAAAACGTGTGCCAACCCCTATGCATAGGTTCATGGGCGGAACCCGCAAGTTGATCACCAAAACATACATCAAGTGAATCATGCTATATCCCATTGTCACCACAGATATCCACGGCAAGACATACATCAAGTGTTCTCAAATCTTTAAAGACTCAATCCGATAAGATTACTTCAAAGGGGAAACTCAATTCATTACAAGAGAGAAGAGGGGGAGGAGAAACATAAGATCCAACTATGATAGCAAAGCTCGCGATACATCAAGATCGTGCCAAATCAAGAACACGAGAGAGAGATCAAACACATAGCTACTGGTACATACCCTCAGCCCTGAGGGAGAACTACTCCCTCCTCGTCATGGAGAGCACCCGGATGATGAAGATGGCCACCAGAGAAGGATTGCCCCCTCCGGCAGGGTGCCGGAATGGGTCTAGATTGGTTTTCGGTGGCTACGGAGGCTCCTGGCGGCGGAACTCTCGATCTATTGTGTGTTATGGAAGTTTTAGGTCACGTGGGTATATATGGGTGCAGGGAGGACGTCGGAGGAGCCACGGGGGTCCCATGAGACAGGGGGCGTGCCCTAGGGGGGGGGGCGCCACCACCCTCGTGAGCACCTCGTGTCTCCCCTAACGTGGGGTCCAAGTTCATCAGGTGTGTTTCCTTCCAAAAATAACTTCTCCAGTTGATTTCGTTCCGTTTCGACTCCGTCTGATATTCCTTTTCTTTGAAACACTGAAATAGGCATAAAACAACACATCTGGGCTGGGCCTCCGGTTAATAGGTTAGTCCCAAAAGTAATATAAAAGTGGATAATAAAGCCCAATATTGCCCAAAACAGTAGATAATATAGCATGGAGCAATCAAAAATTATAGATACGTTGGAGACGTATCAAGCATCCCCAAGTTTAATTCATGCTCGTCCTCGAGTAGGTAAATGATAAAAAAAAAATTTTGATGCGGAGTGCTTCTTGGCATAATTTTAATGTAATTCTTCTTAATTGTGGGATGAATATTCAGATCCATAAGATTCAAGACAAAAGTTCATATTGACATAAAAATAATAATAATAATACTTCAAGCATACTAACAAAGCAATCATGTCTTCTCAAAATAACATGGCCAAAGAAAGTTATCCCTACAAAATCATATAGTCTGGCTATGCTCCATCTTCACCACACAAAATATTTAAATCATGCACAACCCCGATGACAAGCCAAGCAATTGTTTCATACTTTTGATGTTCTCAAACTTTTTCAATCTTCACGCAATACATGAGCGTGAGCCATGGATATAGCACTATAGGTGGAATAGAGTGGTGGTTGTGGAGAAGACAAAAGGGGGAAGATAGTCTCACATCAACTAGGCATACAACGGGCTATGGAGATGCCCATCAATAGATATCAATGTGAGTGAGTAGGGATTGCCATGCAACGGATGCACTAGAGCTATAAGTATATGAAAGCTCAACAAAAGAAACTACTGGGTGTGCATCCAACTCACTTGCTCACGAAGACCTAGGGCATTTTGAGGAAGCCCATCATTGGAATATACAAGCCAAGTTCTATAAGTAAAATTCCCACTAGTATATGAAAGTGACAACATAGGAGATCTCTATCATGAAGATCATGGTGCTACTTTGAAGCACAAGTGTGGTAAAAGGATAGTAGCATTGTCCCTTCTCTCTTTTTCTCTCATTTATTTATTATTTTTATTTTTTTATTTGGGCCTTCGCTTTTTTTATGGCCTCTTTTTTAATTTGGGCTTCTTTGGCCTCTTTTTTTATTTTATTTGGCCTTTCTTTTTTTTTGTCTTCCCTTTTTTTGGGACAATGCTCTATTAATGATGATCATCACACTTCTATTTATTTACAACTCGATACTAGAACAAATTATGACTCTATATGAATGCCTCCGGCGGTGTACCGGGATATGCAATGAATCAAGAGTGACAAGTATGAAAGAATTATGAACGGTGGCTTTGCCACAAATACTATGTCAACTACATGATCATGCAAAGCAATACGACAATGATGAAGCGTGTCATAATGACGGAACGGTGGAAAGTTGCATGGCAATATATCTCGGAATGGCTATGGAAATGCCATAATAGGTAGGTATGGTGGCTGTTTTGAGGAAGGTATATGGTAGGTGTATGATACCGGCGAAAGGTGCGCGGTATTAGAGAGGCTAGCAAAGGTGGAAGGGTGAGAGTGCGTATAATCCATGGACTCAACATTAGTCATAAAGAACTCACATACTTATTGCAAAAATCTATTAGTTATCGAAACAAAGTACTACACGCATGCTCCTAGGGGGATAGATTGGTAGGAGAAGACCATCGCTCATCCCCGACCGCCACTCATAAGGAGGAAAATCAATAAATAAATCATACTCCGACTTCATCACATAACGGTTCACCATACGTGCATGCTATAGGAATCACAAACTTCAACACAAGTATTTCTCAAATTCACAACTACTCAACTAGCATGACTCTAATATCACCATCTCCATATCTCAAAACAATCATCAAGCATCAAACTTCTCTTAGTATTCAACACACTCATAAGAGAATTTTATTATTCTTGAATACCTAGCATATTAGGATTTTAAGCAAATTACCATGCTATCAAGACTCAAAATAATCTAAGTGAAGCATGAGAGTTCATCTATTTCTTCAAAATAAAACTACCACCATGCTCTAAAAGGTATAAGTGAAGCACTAGAGCAAATGACAAACTACTCCGAAAGATTTAAGTGAAGATCAATGAGTAGTTAAATAATTATTTAGCTATGTGAAGACTCTCTAACATTTAATAATTTCAGATCTTGGTATTCTATTCAAACAGAAAGCAAAGAAAAAGAAAATGACATTCTAAGAATAGCAAACATCATGTGAAGAAGCAAAAACTTAGGATCAACCGATACTAACCGATAGATGAAGAAGAAAGGTGGGATGCCAACCGGGGCATCCCCAAGCTTAGATGCTTGAGACTTCTTGAAATATTATCTTGGGGTGCCTTGGGCATCCCCAAGCTTGAGCTTTTGTGTCTCCTTAATTCCTCTCATATCACGGTCTCCCTAAATCTCAAAAGCTTCATCCACACAAAACTCAACAAGGACTCGTGAGATAGGTTAGTATAAACCATTGCAAAAACCTTATCATACTCTACTGTAGCAAATCAGTAAAATTATTATTTAACATTGCATACTAAATGCCTCTGCATATTTAATAGTCCTATCCTCAAATACAATCA
Source organism: Triticum urartu (assembly GCF_003073215.2). Taxonomy (NCBI): domain Eukaryota; kingdom Viridiplantae; phylum Streptophyta; class Magnoliopsida; order Poales; family Poaceae; genus Triticum; species Triticum urartu. Next base: position 62,058,734 of record NC_053024.1, on the reverse strand, counting down.
TTAAAGAAGCAAACATATGCAAACAATGCAAACATAACAGCAATCTGCCTAAACAGGATAGTCTGTAAAGAATGATGCAACATCCATACTTCCCTAGATCCAAAAATTATGAAAGAAAATTACCACTGTAGTAAATTTATCAGAGCTTAATATGAAAAAGGTTTCAAAATTTTATCACATTCTGACTTTTCTAGGGAATTATTGCAACAGCGGTAAACTTTCTGTTTTCAAACAGCAACATGTATACTTGTAACATAGGCATAGTAAAGGCTATCAATGCCATTTTTATTGAAATAAAAGATGCAAACCATTGTTCTAAATAACAGCAAGAAAATCCTAACAAAATAAATTGACGCTCCAAGCAAAACACATATCATGTGGCGAATAAAAATATAGCTCCATGTAAAGTTACCGATGAACGAAGACGAAAGAGGGGATGCCTTCCGGGGCATCCCCAAGCTTAGGCTTTTGGTTGTCCGTGAATATTACCTTGAGGTGCCTCGGGCATCCCCAAGCTTAGGCTCTTTCCACTCCTTATTCCATAGTCCATCGAATCCTTACCCAAAACTTGAAACTTCACAACACAAAACTTAACAGAAAACTCGTAAGCTCCGTTAGTATAAGAAAATAAATCACCACTTCAAGGTACTGTAATGAACTCATTCTTTATTTATATTGGTGTTAAACCTACTGTATTCCAACTTCTCTATGGTTTATAAACTCTTTTACTAGCCATAGATTCATCAAAATAAGTAAACAACACATGAAAAATAGAATCTGTCAAAAACAGAACAGTCTTTAGTAATCTGAATGAAACGTATACTTCTGGAACTCATAAATTCCCAAATAAATTTCTGGACCTCAGGAATTTATCTATTACTTATCTGCAAAAAGAATTAACTAAATAGCACTCTCCAAATAAAAATGGCAGCAGTTCTTGTGAGCGCTAAAGTTTCTATTTTTGACAGCATGATCAACAAGACTTTTCCCAAGTCTTCCCAAAGGTTCTACTTGGCACAAACACTAACTAAACACATAAAACCACATCTAAGCAGAGGCTAGATGATTTATTTATTACTAAACAGGAACAAAAAGCAAGGAACTAAAATAAAATTGGGTTGCCTCCCAACAAGCGCTATCGTTTAATGCCCCTAGCTAGACATGATGATGTCAATGATGCTCACATAAAAGATAAGAATTGAAACATAAAAAGAGCATCATGAAGAATATGACTAGCACATTTAAGTCTAACATACTTCCTATGCATAGGGATATTGTGAGCAAACAACTTGTGGGAACAATAATCAACTAGCATGGGAAGGTAAAACAAGCATAACTTCAAAATTTTAAGCACATAGAGAGGAAACTTGATATTTATTGCAATTCCTACAAGCATATGTTCCTCCCTCATAATAATTTTCAGTAGCATCATGAATGAATTCAACAATATAACCAGCACCTAAAGCATTCTTTTCATGATCTACCAGCATAGAAAATTTACTACTCTCCACATAGGCAAAATTCTTCTCATGAATAATAGTGGGAGAAAACTCAACAAAATAATTATCATGTGAGGCATAATCCAATTGAAAACTAAAATCATGATGACAAGTTTCATAGATATCATTACTATTTATAGCATACAAGTCATGACAATAATCATCATAGATAGCAACTTTGTTCTCATAATCAATTGGGACCTCTTCCGGAATAGTGGATTCATCACAAAATAAAGTCATGACCTCTCCAAATCCACTTTCATCAATATAATCATCATAAATAGGAGGCATGCTTTCATCATAATAAATTTTCTCATCTAAACTTGGGGGACAAAAAATATCATCTTCATCAAACATAGCTTCCCCAAGCTTGGGCCTTTTCGTATCATAAGAATAATCACTCTCATCATTAATAGCATGGATAGCACCAATAGTATAGCAATTATTATATTCTTCCAAGAAAGTGCCAAAAAGATTTTCAAGATCATAAGAAGTATCATTATCTTCCACAATTATATTTTCATTAGGCACAATAGTAATAGGAGCAGCATTATTTGGGAGAGATATCTTTTTACCTCTCTTCCTTTTTCTTTTCTTCTTCTTCACCACATCATGCGTGGGTTCAATTCTCTTTTTGGAGATCCTTATTAATGAGATTGGTTGAATAGGAGGCTCCTTCTCGTTACCTGATTCATCATAAGAAATAATAGGAGGATATTGGGAGGTCTCTTCCCTTTCATTAGTATTCTCTTCATCCTCTATTTATTTTCTTTTCTTTATGTAATTGGCAATATAAGGATTTTCAATGCAATTCACCGCACAATACATATAAATATTTTCTAGATCAAAATCAAGAACTTTATCAAGGGCAAATTTTGGAATATCCTTAGTTATACGTTTCATTTATTCATAACCCAAAAGAAGGCTAAGCTCTTTATGATGCTCAAGGATAATCAAATTATCACAATATTTGGACACGACTTGATCATGAAACAAATAGCATTGGAGCTTTAAATGACCATGTTCATTGCAAAGTTCACAAGGAGCACGAAAAATATTGAATCTTGCAGCACATTCATCTAGCTCTTCTTGAAACAATTTGGTTTCTAAGTACTTATGCCTCTTGCAATATCTATCTTCCCTATTTGGTGTGTACTTGCAAACCCAGTCTACTCCACAAAAATTGACATGTTTATAGGAGGCATTTTCATCATAACTAGTGCAATCATCATTAGTATTATGGATATTCAAAGAATTCATACTAACAGCATTGCAATAATGCTCATCATTCAAATATTTAGTGCCAAACATTTTATAGATTTCTTCTTCTAGCACTTGAGAACAATTTTCCTTTCCATCATACTCACGAAAGATATTAAAAAGGTGAAGCATATGAGACAAACTCAATTCCATTTTTTATAGTTTTCTTTTATAGACAAAACTAGTGATAAGAAAAGAAACTAAAAGACTCGATTGCAAGATCTAAAGATATACCTTCAAGCACTCACCTCCCCGGCAACGACGCCAGAAAAGAGCTTGATGTCTACTACACAACCTTCTTCTTGTAGACATTGTTGGGCCTCCAAGTGCAGAGGTTTGTAGGACAGTAGCAAATTTCCCTCAAGTGGATGACCTAAGGTTTATCAATCTGTAGGATGCGTAGGATGAAGATGGTCTCTCTCAAGCAACCCTGCAACCAAATAACAAAGAGTCTCTTGTGTCCCCAACACACCTAATACAATGGTAAACTGTATAGGTGCACTAGTTCGGCGAAGAGATGGTGAAACAAGTGGTATATGGATAGTAGATAATAGTTTTTGTAATCTGAAATAATAAAAACAGCAAGGTAGCAAGTGATAAAAGTGAGCGTAAACGGTATTGCAATGTGTTGAAACAAGGCCTAGGGTTCATACTTTCGCTAGTGTAAGCTCCCTCGACAATACTAACATAATTGGATCACATAACTATCCCTCAACATGCAACAAAGATTCACTCCAAAGTCACTAATAGAGGAGAACGAACGAAGAGATTATGGTAGGATACGAAACCACCTCAAAGTTATTCTTTCCAATCAATCCGTTGGGCTATTCCTATAAGTGTCACAAACAGCCCTAGAGTTCGTACTAGAATAACACCTTATGACACAAATCAATCAAAACCCTAATGTCACCTAGATACTCCAATGTCACCTCAAGTATCCGTGGGTATGATTATACGATATGCGTCAAACAATCTCAGATTCATCTATTCAACCAACACAAAGGACCTCAAAGAGTGCCCCAAAGTTCCTACCGGAGAATCACGACGAAAATGTGTGCCAACCCCTATGCATAGGTTCATGGGCGGAACCCGCAAGTTGATCACCAAAACATACATCAAGTGAATCACGTGATATCCCAATGTCACCACAGATATCCACGGCAAGACATACATCAAGTGTTCTCAAATCTTTAAAGACTCAATCCGATAAGATTACTTCAACTTCAAAGGGGAAACTCAATTCATTACAAGAGAGAGAGGGGGAGGAGACATAAGATCAACTATAATAGCAGCTCGCGATACATCAAGATCGTGCCAAATCAAGAACACGAGAGAGAGAGAGGGAGAGAGAGATCAAAACACATAGCTACTGGTACTACCCTCAGCCCCGAGGAGAACTACTCGAGTACTACTCCCTCCTCGTCATGGAGAGCACCGGGATGATGAATATGGCCACCGGAGAAGGATTGCCCCCTCCGGCAGGGTGCCAGAACGGGTCTAGATTGGTTTTCAGTGGCTACGGAGGCTTCTAGCGGCGGAACTCCCGATCTATTGTGTGTTCTGGAAGTTTTAGGTCACGTGGGTATATATGGGTGCAGGGAGGACGTCGGAGGAGCCACGGGGGTCCCACGAGACAGGGGGCGCGCCCTAGGGGGGCGCCCCCACCCTCGTGAGCACCTCGTGTCTCCCCTGACGTGAGGTCCAAGTTCGTCAGGTGTGTTTCCTTCCAAAAATAACTTCTCCAGTTGATTTCGTTCCGTTTCGACTCCGTCTGATATTCCTTTTTTTGAAACACTGAAATAGGCATAAAACAACAAATCTGGGCTGGACCTCCGGTTAATAGGTTAGTCCCTAAAGTAATATAAAAGTGGACCAATATTGCCCAAAACAGTAGATAATATAGCATGGAGCAATCAAAAATTATAGATACGTTGGAGACGTATCAGTACACAACGTCTAATAACACCATCTACTCCTTTATAAAGATGTGGGTCATCCTAGAAGTAATGCCTTAAATCATAGAAGAACTTTTTCTTTTGCTGGTATGTGAAACTAGGTGGTATAAATTTAGCAACAATGTAATTAACATAATCGGCATACCACGGAGCAGTACGAGAGGTATTTATGACATTTAGTTGTTCATCAGGAAAGCTATCATCAATAGGTGGTTGGTCATCAAGAACATTCTCTAACCTAGACAAGTTGTCTGCAACGGGGTTCTCAGCTCCCTTCCTATCAATAATATGCAAATCAAATTCTTGTAGCAAGAGAACCCATCTGATAAGTCTAGGTTTAGCATCTTTCTTTTCCATAAGATATTTAATAGCAGCATGATCAGTGTGAATAGTTACTTTAGAATCAACAATATATGGTCTGAACTTATCACAAGCAAATACAACTGCTAAGAATTCCTTTTCGGTAGTAGCATAATTTCTCTGGGCATTGTCTAGAGTTTTACTAGCATATTGTATAACATTCAATTTCTTATCAACTCTTTGTCCTAGAACAGCCCCTAAAGCATAATCACTAGCATCACACATAATTTCAAAGGGTAAATTCCAATCAGGTAGCAGAACAATAGGTGCAGAAATCAAAGCTTTCTTAAGTATTTCAAATGCTTCTACACAATCATCATCAAACACAAAAGTAATATCTTTTTGTAATAGGTTAGTCAGAGGCCGATAAATTTTTGAGAAGTCCTTAATGGACCTCCTATAAAAACCGGCATGACCCAGAAAACTTCTTATACCTTTGATGTCCTTGGGACACGACATCTTTTCAATAGGATCAACTTTAGCTTTATCAACTCCAATACCTCTTTCAGAAATTTTATGCCCCAAGACAATACCTTCGTTAACCATAAAGTGGCACTTCTCCCAGTTCAAGACAAGATTAGTTTCTTCACATCTCTACAAAACTCGATCAAGGTTGCTGAAGCAATCATCAAAAGAGGATCCATAAGTGGAGAAATCGTCCATGAAAACCTCACAAATCTTTTCACAAAAGTCAGAGATTATAGCCATCATGCATCTTTGAAAGGTAGCAGGTGCATTACATAAACCAAAAGGCATACGTCTATAAGCAAAGGTACCGAAAGGGCAAGTAAAAGTGGTCTTAGCTTGATCATCAGCTGACACAGGTATTCGAGATAAACCAGAGTAACCATCTAGAAAGAAAAAATGTGTATGTTTGGATAATCTTTCTAGCATTTGATCAATAAAAGGCAAAGGGCAATGGTCTTTTTTAGTAGCTTTATTTAATTTGTGGAAATCAATTACCATCCTATAACCTGTAATAATTCTTTGTGGGATCAATTCATCTCTATCATTAGGAACAACGGTAATACCTCCCTTCTTAGGGACACAATGGACAGGACTTACCCACTGACTATCAGCAACAGGATAAAGTATACCTTCCTCAAGGAGTTTTAATATTTCCTTTCTTACCACTTCTTTCATCTTCGGATTTAGCCATCGTTGGTGATCAAGAAATGGTTTGGCATCTTTTTCCAAATTTATTTTGTGCTGACATAGAGTGGGACTAATGCCCTTAAGATCATCAAGAGTATATCCAATAGCAGCACGATCCTTCTTCAGAGTTTTCAATATTTTCTTTTCTTCATGCTCACTACAAGGATACACCATACAAAGCAAAAAATATTCTACAACGTTTTAACTATTCGTTGCAAAATTCACAAGAGATACGCATATAAACATTGTAGCATATGCATTGTAGACTTGCAGCTGGAACCGTCCACAACTATAAGTAAAGCCCAATGCATCCTGTTGTCTAGCCCAGCCCAAGTTGGCCTTCAGGATAATCTTAGGTCTCTTTCCCAGTCCCAGCCTCCCCTGTTCTTCTCGTGACCTCCCACGCCGGCCGCCGCCCCTCATCAGTTACCGCACATCGCCACTCCCCTGCCGCCCTGCGATCCTCTCTCCCGGCATGCCGCCTCTCACCACTCCACTGCGGCCCTCTGTCCCGGCGCGGCGCCCCTCAAAACTCCCCTACGAACCTCCATCTCGGCGCGTCGTCCCTCATCTCCACTCCCTGGCAACCCTGCATCCCGGCGCGCCGTACCTCGTCACCGCTCCCCTGCGACCAATGGCGAATCCAAGATGGGACGCGCCGTCCTTCGTCACCGCTCCATGTGACCCTGCATCCTGGTGCGCTGCCTGTCGTCATCGCTCCCCTATGACCCTGCATCCCAGCGCGCCACCCCTCGTGACCCCTCCCCTGCGACAACAGCAAATCCAAGGTACGACCATGTACATGCATATACATCATTTACACCAATTGCTTTCTTCATGCAATTATGCAACTGTTAACATTTCACTGATGTTGCGATATTATAAGGAAATTTAACTGAATTTAATCTGCTTGTCAGATTTATGTCGATATTCTTTTTTAAAGATGGATCTACATAATTGTTCATTGGTGATCGACCTCAACAATCTGGCGTTTCCAATATTTTAGTGTTTGATCGAGGTACAAACAGAATTTTGATTGTGTAGTTTCAGCAGCCTTACTTACGACTATTCTCGTTTCATCTTCCATATGGAGGGACTACAATAGCATTTATGAAGCTTTTGTAATTCCTTTACGAGTTCTTTCCTTTCGATCCATTGATAACTTTGATTTTTCTCTAACATGCATGAACTGAAGTATTCTTGAAGAGCCTGGAAAATCATAACGGAGACATATCTCTTGCTATAGTTGTAACTTGTGTTCTTAAATTTAAACTTGATGGTGTTGAACTTACAAATGAATTATGGGAAGTGCATGTCGATATGGCACTTGTGAATACTTGATACTTGGTATGGAGTCGCAAACTGCAATACTCTCGGTAATGCAGACAAAACAAAGATTGCATGGCCTTCAACCTTTGTACGTGACTAATATCCTGCCTCACTACTTGCATCATGTCAATGCATTGTGTGTTAACAATTCATTTTGTTTTTGTGTTTGTAGATTCAAAAGTTAAATGGATGATTATATGGGTGCATGGCAAGTATACTACAATTATTATGATGATGTTCCTGATCATGATGATGAAGATGGCTGCTTATAGTTTTAGTTAAGTTGTAGGGATGATGTTCTTCGGTTATGTTTTAGTCAAGTTGTACGGATGTTGATGGATGCTTTCAGTTTAACTTTTGTTGGCACCAAAAAATAATTGGATTATGCATCACATTTGGATGCTGTTCCTCCTGTAGTATCCATTATTGTAATCCAACATTTTTATCTAATATATGGTTTGTTCCTCCCATGAGTATATTCTGTTATTTTTTGTTCACTTGAAATAAATAATTATCACCATTGCATGGAGCATTAAATTAATTTTTAGCAATATAATTATTAACTCTTGAAGCGTTGGAAATTCTTCATTGCCAAGCAATGAAGATTTTGGTTCGTGTACATTAAGCACCAACGTATAAAAGTGTTGTAGAAGTCCGTTTTATGTGTTGTAGTCTTGCAACGGTCCCTTTTACCAACGAAAATATAAGTGTTGCATTACGCGCTAGCAACACTGGATAAGGCTACGCATCCCAATCCGTTGGTAAAGGCACTAGCAACGCATATATAGACTTTTAGATACGGAAAATTGTGTTGCTATAGGGGGGTCATGTTGTAGTGGCTCTGAAAGGTTAGCACTAATAATAATAGGATATATCTTATTTTCATCAAGATAAGCATATTTAATAGTATCAGGTAACGATTTAATCTCAAATACGGGATCACCCTTGGGTGGAGGAGGATCCCCTAGGATTTCAACAGGCAAGTTGTGTTTCAGAATAGGTCCCTGTTTAAAGAATACTTCATCTATTTCCCTTCTTTCATTCATGAACATATCATTCTCATGGTCTAGTAAATATTGTTCTAAAGGATCAGTAGGAGGCACGACAATAGAAGCAAGACCAATAATTTCATCTTTACTAGGCAATTCCTCATCACTGGGTTATCTACGAAATTTAGAGAAGTTAAACTCATGAGACATATCACCCAAACCAATAGTAACACCATCCTTTTCGCAGTCTATCCTAGCATTAACAGTATTTAAGAAGGGTCTACCAAATATAATGGGACAAAAGCTATCTTGTGGGGAACCAAGAACAAGAAAATCAGCAGGATATTTAACCTTCCCACACAAGACTTCAACATCTCTAACAATCCCAATCGGTGAAATAGTATCTCGGCAGGTGCAATATCATGTATAATTTCTTTGTATAAGGTATGAGGTATTGCACTAGCACTAGCACCCATATCACATAAGCCATGATAACAATGATCTCCTATTTTAACAGAAATAACAGGCATGCCTATAACAGGTCTAAGTTTATCCTTAGCACCAGGCTTAGCAATTCTAGCAGTTTCTTCATAGAAATAAATAACATGCCCATCAATATTATCGACCAAGAGATCTTTAACCATAGCAATATTAGGTTCAACTTTAATTTTCTCAGGGAGTTTGTGTGTCCTAATATTACTCTTTTTGACTACAGTTGAAGCTTTAGCATGATCCTTAATTCTAACAGGGAAATGTGGTTTCTCAACATAAGCAGTGGGAACAACAGGATCATCATAAGTGATAGTTTTTTCTTCAACTTTAATAGGTGCAACTACTTTTTGTTTCAATGGGAGGATTATATTTAAACCACTTCTCCTTAGGGAGATCAACATGAGTAGCAAAAGATTCAAAGCTACTATCTCAGAGTCAAGTCCATATTTAGTGCTAAACTTACGGAAAACATCAGTATCCATAAAAGATTTAACACAATCAAACTTGGGTGTCATACCTAACTCCTTACCTTCGTCGAGATCCCAATCTTCAGAGTTGCGTTTAATCCTCTCCAATAAATTCCATCTGAATTCAATAGTCTTCATCATAAAAGAACCAGTACAAGAAGTATCGAGCATGGAGCAATTGTTGTCAGAAAGCCAATCATAAATTTTTTGAATAATCATTTCTCTTGAGAGCTCATGATTGGGGCATGAATATAACATTGACTTAAGCCTCCTCCAAGCTTGAGCGATGCTTTCTCCTTCGCGAGGCCAAAAATTATATATATAATTACGATCACGATGAACAAGATGCATAGGATAAAACTTCTGGTGAAATTCCAATTTCAATCGCTTATAGTCCCATGATCCCATATCATCACATAGCCTATACCATGTCAATGCATCTCCCTTCAAACATAAAGGGAAGACCTTCTTCTTGGTAACATCATAGGGCATACCTGCAAGCTTAAATAATCCACAAACTTCATCCACATAGATTAAGTGTCAATGTATTAGTATTTTCTTTGGGTCCTTTGTTCACAGCTAGCAAGTTATTAGGTTTGCTCGGCTAGTATCTAAATCTCCCAATTTGGTCTTGCTCCTCAATCTCCCCCAAACAAGGATTTCCTGACTCCCAATCGACACAACCTACTGATCTATCGATCAAGACCCGCGTTGATCTGTTCTCAAGATAAAAAGCCCCGCGTGGTTTGCTCTAGAAAGGAAAAACAGAAAAGCTATGTCGCAAACATTCGCCGGGATGCCAATCCTGGCGAATGCCCTCTCCACCATTTTACGGATCTTGGTGCATGTCCCTAGCCACGTAGGATTGCTGAAGTCGTTCTCTATCATGTGATTCCTGTCGAACGCTCTCTGCTTTTCTTCTTCCAAAAACTACACGGCCAAGGTTGTGCGCTGGGTCGAACCCGCCACCTCCTGCATAGGGGGCAGGGGGCTTACCACTCAATTGAGTGGGAGGGGGGTGAACACTTCGGACCGAAACAGATATATCTTTTTAAAGCTAAATTTGATCTAAGTTCCATTTTTCATTTTTTGAAAAACCTGAATTTACATTTTTGAAAGAACAAAACACCTATTTTTTAGAGTTTTTTTCTAACTTGCCATGTCCATTTTTTATCTATAGGTAGAATATAATTTTATTATTATTAGTAGTAGTATTGTTGTTATTGTTGTTGTTGTTGTTATTGTAGGTACCATGGCACTTTTATTATATGTCACATGTATTTTATATTATTAGGATACTAACACTTTAATAAGTTATAACATGGCACTTTTTTCATTAAGAGGATGACAAGCTATTATTAGACCATGCAATTTTTCTCATTAAAAATATGGCAGATTAATCATTAATTGGATCGGTTGTTTTATTATTGGGAGTGATGACCCATAGGTATAGGGGATCTATGGTAGTCATTTCGATAAGTAAGAGTGTCGAACCCAACGAGGAGCAGAAGGAAATAATAAGCGGTTTTCAGCAAGGTATTCTCTGCAAGCACTGAAATTATCGGTAACAGAAAGTTTTTTGATAAGGTAATTGGTAACGAGTAGCAAGTGATAAAAGTAAATAAGGTGCAGCAAGATGGCCCAATCCTCTTTGTAGCAAAGGACAAGCCTGGAGAAACTCTTATATGAAGGAAAGCGCTCCCGAGGACACATGGGAATTATCGTCAAGCTAGTTCTCATCACGATCATATGATTCGCGTTCAATACTTTGATAATTTGATATGTGGGTGGACCGGTGCTTGGGTACTGTCCTTACTTGGACAAGCATCCCACTTATGGTTAACCCCTATTGCAAGCATCCGCAACTACAACAGAAGTATTAAGGTAAACCTAACCATAGCATGAAACATATGGATCCAAATCAGCCCCTTACGAAGCAACGCATAAACTAGGGTTTAAGCTTCTGTCACTCTAGCAACCCATCATCTACTTATTACTTCCCAATGCCTCCCTCTAGGCCCAAACAATGGTGAAGTGTCATGTAGTCGACGTTCACATGACACCACTAGAGGGATGACAACATACATCTCATCAAAATATCAAACGAATACCAAATTCACATGACTACTAATAGCAAGACTTCTCCCATGTCCTCAGGAACAAACGTAACTACTCACAAAGCATATTTTATGTTCATAATCAGAGGGGTATTAATATGCATATTGGATCAAAACATATGATCTTCCACCAAGTAAACCAACTAGCATCAACTACAAGGAGTAATCAACACTACTAGCAACCCACAGGTACCAGTATGAGGTTTGGATACAAAGATTGGATACAAGAGATGAACTAGGGTTTGAGATGAGATGGTGCTGGTGAAGATGTTGATGGAGATTGACCCCCTCCCGATGAGAGGATCGTTGGTGATGACGATGGTGATGATTTCCCCCTCTTGGAGGGAAGTTTCCCTGGCAGAACAGCTCCGCCGGAGCCCTAAATTGGTTCCGGCTCGTGGCGGTGGAGTTTCGTCCCGTAAGCTTGCTTATGATTTTTTTTTCTCGGACGGAAGACTCCATATAGCCGAAGATGGGCATCGGAGGGCCGCCAGGGGGCCCACGAGGCAGGGGGCGCGCCCCCACCCTCGTGGCCAGGGTGTGGCCTCCCTTTGGAACTTTCTTCACTCAGTATTTTTTATATATTCTGTAAATAACTTCCGTGAAGTTTCAGGACATTTGAAGCTGTGCAGAATAGGTCTCTAATATTTGCTCCTTTTCCTGCCCAGAATCCCAGCTACCAGCATTCTCCCACTTCATGTAAACCTTGTAAAATAAGAGAGAATAGACATAAGTATTGTGACATAATGTATAATAACAACCCATAATGCAATAAATATCGATATAAAAGCATGCTGCAAAATGGACGTTTGAGCATGCCATTTTCATTATTTGATAATATGGCATTTTTATTAGGAGGTTGGCAGTTTAATTATTAAAAGGATGCAGTTTTTCTATATAGAGCATTTTTATGATTGTTGACATGGCATTTTTATGATTAGAAGAATGGCATTTTAATTATCAAGAGATAAGAGAAGGATGTTCCACCGAGCTCTCTCAGAGCTCAGGCACTCTCGGCTGTTGGATCGGTTCGCTTGATGGAATTCAGGCCGTCGGATCGAGCCGCTGGATGACCTCGTCCGTCGGATCAAAGAAAAGTTACTGCTGAAATGAATAGTTACCCCGTTTCGTGCCACCGCCTGTAAAATTGGGTGGCCGCCGAGGGCATTTTCGTCATTTCACTCGCAAGGGGTATAAATCACATTGGCTCCTCTGGAGATGACCTAGCCGCCTCCTCCTCCCGCACTCGCGCCCCCTCCCCTCTTCCCAGCCGTGGCTCCCCACCCTCTTCCTCTCGCCCCCGCGCCGCCATCTCTGCCTCCTCCCCCCTCCGGCCGCCACCTCTGGCTCCTCCCCTCTCGCCGCTCGGCCTTCTCCTCCCGCTTCTCATCCCCGTCGCGCCTCCCTCCTCCTCCCGACGGAATCGCAGGCGGCCCTCCCTTGTGCTAGCTGCTCTCGGTGATGAAGGGCGGCGGAGCCAGGAGCAGCAGCGGCGGGTTGATGCGGATGCGGCTGCGGCTCCCCTAGTGCTCCTCTCGTGCTCCCTCTTCTCATCGACAGCTTCTTCGGCTCCCTCCTCTTGGCCCAGGTAACATGGCCGGTGGCGGTGGCGGTGGATGTGGGGATCATGAACATCACCCTGTAGAGAGGATCGACGACGGCATGGGGTGGTTGCTCCAGCTGTTGTTGTTGCTTGGGGCTCAGGGTCGGTGTCGGCGTGCTGATCTTAGCACCCGTGACCTTCCTCGTGCAAACCCTAGGCTTACAGCATGGATTGGTGGTGGCGACGAAGGGAGGAGGTGTGGACTGGGACGGGGTTGGGTGAAGGGGAGGCTACACATGGTGAGGGGTGGCAAAGATCTCATCCTCTCCATACTCCAGCTTCCACTGCACACTGGTAGCCTCTTCTTTCTTTCTCTTATCTCTATTTTACTTTGTGCTTACTCTGTTGTGCTTGATTGCTTGCTACTTGCATTGAACATCAATGAATGCCACTATGGCAGCAGGGAGTAGTAGCAGTAGGTCAGCTCTGTCCCAATTGCAAAATTCTTTGTTATTGTGTACTGTTATAAGCAATGAATCTTTTGGATGACCTTGGTGATTTCGGAATCTGAAGTGCCATATTTAGTTGCACTGAGAGAGAGAGGGAGAGAGAGAGAGAGAGACAAAGTGTGTGTGGGTGATGTTAACCACAGTTTCCTTTTGTTATCCAGATTGGAATTGGCCGGAAGAATGATGCAGACTTAATAATCGACTGTTCTGTTTGTTGTTAATGCCAGTTCCACACATATATGTCTTTGATCTAGCTATTAGCATTATGGTGGCATACTTATGTATGTTATTTCTATTTGCAATGTTGCCCATTGGATGGCAGTGATTGTGTTGCTTGCACTGTGCTTGGGGTTCATATATTTTGCCTGAATGTTGTCGTGCCCCTCCAGAGTTATTTATCCATGTCGTTGACCGCCTCTGTTATGATAGTTCTTTAACAAAGTGGTCACATTCCACAGGAAGAAGAACCCGTAGTACTATGAAGTTTCCGCCAAGAGAAACTACAACTTTGAGAAGCACTGCCTTTACCTTGCATGGAAGCTGGTTAGGTCATTGTCTCTCTCCCACATTGCTTTCTTCGGAATTGGCTGGCCTACCTTGTGGGTATCCATCTCAGGTGCTCTTCTTCGCCGTCCACTCGAATTCGATGTACCACATGCCCTACAGTTAGCAATCTTTCTATCTTTTTAGGAGTCTTGATGTGTTATTTTCTTCGAAATGGATGATTTGTTTATGTGTGTTTGATAATCTGCTTTGAAATGTACGACTTACTGCTTATTAGATTGGATTATACATGTTTGATTCTCTGCTTTGAACTGTACGAGTACCTGCTTATTAGCCCTGGAAAATGAATGGCTTCGATGGGTGCATGTGTGGTTAAGGGATGGTTTGGTTCATGCATCGTACTTACACTGTGTTATTTGTTGTTGATTTGTAGCACAAGCTGACATTGTTTAACATCTTAGGTGGATGTGCTTGGCCAGAAGAAGGAATGGACGCCATCAACCTCGCCCGCTTCTGCACAACGCAGGTATAGCGAATCGTCCTCCCTTCTAAGTTGTTTCCATATAATTGGATGAACACCCGCAGTTCAGTTTGGGCTTGGGCAGTGTGTGTTCTTCTCGAATGCTTACTCTTGATGCTTCGTGTGATTCAACATCGATATTTTGTTCCTATTGATTTACATGTTATACTAATGAAACTTTAGTTATCAAGGGTGTATAATATCTTGGAAGCTTAGTGTTGTAATTGAATGTCCTTCTGCGTTTAAGCTAAAAAATGTTCATCTGCATTGATTCATTTTTAGTTGAGGATGAAGGAGCAACATGCTCATAGTATTTGTATGAGGATAAGTTTGTTTTGTCGTCACATGCTCATTCAGCATCAGATGGTCTATTTTAGCATTGTTGGTTCATATTGTTTAAGGATGTGTCTATTTTGCCAGTACTGATATATCCTTAAGCTCCTATCTGATTAAGGATGTGTTTCTCTTGGTAATGCATGTCCATGCTAATTGAGCTTTCTTGGCAGGCGAAGAGTCCTCTCGCGCCCTGGACTTTAATTTAGTTACCTCTCGTTCGTGTCACCACGTGTAATTCCAGTGACCCACCGAGGGCACTGTAGCCGGCCGGTCGGAAGCCATTCTTTTTAGGGCGATGATGATTAATCATGGCTGAAATAAGTGTGCCTTTGAGCAATTGAGGCACTTGTGGGTATCAAGTTGGATCCTCCCTGTTGTCTCTAGAATCCTTTTTGATCTTGTGATACATGTTGTCCTGTCCTTGGATGGTCATTCTTGTTGAGTGATAACCAGGGCAGCTCCACTGTGTAAACAGATTGATCTGGTGATAAGAGATGACGGGGGTAGGTTATATGATCAAGAAAAGGAGAATCTGAGCCCACTATGCAATGAACCTTGAACCCTTTTATTTGTATTTAAAGGTGTTGCTTATTTATGCTCCAGTGTTTATAGTTGTCTTATGCAAAGATTTCTTGTCTCTCATACCTTTATTGCATTTAAGTTGTTCTTGATCTGTTATTGTTTGTTGTTGGTCCTTGATTTAATCTGGTTAAGTAAGTTGCACTTTGTTATACTAGAAAGACTCGCTCCCAGCAAGTTAACGGTTGAATGGCTTATTTTAATTCGGTGTGATACTATTACTTCTATTTTTCCACAAGTTACCAGTTGCAGCTATTTTTTCTTACATGCTGCAAATAATAATGCTACAGGATTTTTTGAGTGTTATTTGGAGATAATGTTGGATTGTTCATGTAAAGGGTGTCTGAGGTAACATGTCCCATGTTGTTGTCTGCATCCATAGACACCTTTTCAACTGCTGTGATTAAGTTGTTGGGTTAATCCGAGCCATTGAGCGGCCATTTCATTTTGTTTTCTTTAGTTTGTGCTGAAGCTTTCCCCAATTCTGTCTGTCACCCCTGCATTTTTTGGATCACACACCAGGCTAAATGTAGTGAATTTTGAAGGATGTGTGTTTTGTTGGCTTTGTAATTTATTTCCTTGCTAAGTAAGCATTTTGGGGTTATTTTGTTTTGTTGCTACCTTCTGGACGACGGGCGGGCGGGCGGATCTATGGACGGCATCACCACAACCATATTCTGATGGTCTAATCTCGAGGTGAAAATACTCTCTTTGTCTCTCATTTATGTTAGTTGAATAGTTACTTGATTTGATGTTGGTTAGCGTACTGCATGCTATTTCTAATTTTTGTTAGCCCCATTCGCAACTACAACTTGCATGATAAGGACAATCGGATAATTCTAATTTCTATTTTTTGTTAGTCCCATGGATGGTAACAATCTTTTACTATTTCTTGTTGTATGCTATCTTATAGTGCCTCCCTACTTGCTCAAAATCAAATGTACATCTATGAGAAGGTACAAATTAAGGTCGGTACGATGGAAGTAGATTGGCATGTTTGCAGAAAAAATAGCCATGTAAGTTCAAAAGAACGTCTTTAACTATTGCTGCTATATGCTTTGTATATTTCCTCTCTGGTTCCTTCAAAATCGGAGAGGGCCAAGGTCTCCATCGTTGATTTTGAAGGAAGTAGAGAGGAAATAAAATGTATATAGCAGGAATATGTTAAAATATGTTCTTTTGAACTTACATGTTGACGGCGTCCTTGATTGCAAGTAAATAGTTAACCCGATCCTTGCATTCCCCACCAGAAAAGAAAAATAAAGCCATCCTAGCAGATGTGGTAAAAACCGCAGTCAACTTATGGCGAAAGATCTTACAATGTAAACAAAAGGAAGAATCACCCTAGATTCAAGCAGCTTCAAATGGGGAGGCAGAATAGTAAGAATACAAAACAAGAAAATAATGCAGCCCAACACTACAACGTTCAGGGGCATAGCAGAACAACCTCTGCCTCAACCACCTCTTTGAAAGTGCATTTTGGAGCAAGAGCTATGATTGGAAAAAATGGGAGCATTGTAGCATAAATACTTACATACGCTAATTACAATGTTAGTCACTTCAGACCCTTAGATAGCCTAAAAGGAGTAGTTTTAGTTTTTCTATATAGAACAAAAGATTTATCTGCAAATAGCAAAAGAACTATATGATAAATCTGCCCCCATCAACACCAAAAAAAAGAAGGTACCAAACAACTTAAGAAAGACAACAAAACATTCTTGGAATCTAGCTAGATATGAGCATCTATTGGATAGGAACAAACAAACTTCCCATGCAAAAACAGCCAAGGTAGCCAACAAACCTAAAAGGACATCAAAAAATCTACTCTATTGGAGCCTAGCTAGATTTAGACATCTCTTAAACCCAATTTGTAGGAACCTAGCTAGACATAAATATATGAGCAAGTCCTAAAAATACAAAAGTGCCTGAGTTCTGAGGAGCCAGGTGAGGTGCTTCGTTTCTTCTTTGCCTCGCGTGGGGGCGAGGGAGGAGATGAAGAGGAGCTGCCGGAGTCCACCAGAGCCGCGCCGGCGATGAAGGCAATGCCCAACCCGAAACCCTAGCCACGGCTGAGGGTCACAAGCGAGCACGAGACGCCCTCATCCTTTCTCTCCCCTACAGGGACTCGCCTATTGCCTACAAGTCGCCGCCGCCGACGTGACGGACGCGGGAGAGGAAGAGGAGCGGCGCAACTATCCGTTGGGGGCAGAGGAGAGAGGCGTAGGGGAGGAGGAGGCCGACCCCCTGGGCCACGCCGCCCGCGCCGCGTCCCATACGCCGCCGCCTTTACCTCGCCTCGCCATTCCTCCTTCCCTCTTGTGGGAGGTGGGGCCGGGGCGGGGCGTTAGGGTTTGGCGGCGCCAAATCGGGAGGGTGGAAGGAGGAGATGGAGGCGCAAGTGGGGAGGAGGCCGGGCGGCGGCGAGGAAGGAGGAGAGGGAGGCGCGGGTGGATAGGAGGCCGGGCGGCGGCGGGTGGGGAGGAGGCCGGGCGGCAGCGGGGAAGGAGGAGAGGGAGGCGCGGGTGGGGAGGAGGAGGTGGAGTGAGCAGGAGAGGAGCTGGCTAGGGTTTCACCACGGGCGGAGCCGGCCTTTTATACCCCATGCGAGTGAAACGACGAAAATGCCATGGCGAGTAAATAGTTTGGCATGCTCGAGTTTATGGAGTACTCTTGGAAACTTATTCTTCCTATCTTTATTTTTAAGGGGTTTAGAAGATAGATACAAATGATTATGTAAGGATACAACCCTTGAAAACTATGTATATTCTTATAGATAAATGAGCGAAATACTTGTTGTTGGCCATTCAGTTAGTGAAATTGAAGTAAGATCTGCAATTGAGACACCAAAAATGTTATTTACCGTGAGCGCTTCCAATCTGCCGGATTCTCTTGGTTACTTAAATTTGTTATTATGTTTGTAGATATTATAATTTACACTTTGTGGACAGCATGCCCGTATATGTCCTGTATATACATCCAAATGAATGGGATGGATAGGATCGGGGCTCTGGCAGTTGTTGCCATGGTAATCACTTTATTTTAACATTTGTGTGTTATTGTTGGTCTTCGTTGGGAGGAATGTGAGAAACGATTTGATGCTGATATAAAAAACTTTGAATTGAATCAAATTTAATTCTTTTTGCCTGTCCTGCAAAATATAGCTCAAAAACTTTCTCCTTTTTTACTTTCAAAGGACGAAGCACATCTCAAATTAGTGAGTTGCTTTGTACAATTCATATTTCTTGAACTATATGCAGTTTACAACTTTATCTCTTTGATTTGTCATCAGTTCACTAAGAATGTAAGTAAAATAATACCTCAGGGTTATATCGTGTTGGCGACCGAGTGTGATGAGCCAAAGCCGCTTGACGAATTGTTGGTGTGCCATTTCTGCGGGTTCTTTATTTGACGCCACTTTAGTAATTAAAACAATGATGGCTCTGATGCCTATGTTGCTTCTTTGCTTCAAACTATAACATGTGTTTTTAGTTCCAACGGTTTTGCATTATGAAAGTCACTCACGGGATTTTCTAGCTTTAAATTGTTACTCTGTTTCTCTGTGTCTGCTCTTCTGTGCCCCATCGGGATCGCCACTCACGCGCTGACTATTGTATTGGCAGCCCGCATAGAAACTGTGGGAAACAAAACTAAAACTACCGCGGAATTCTTTTTATTATTTGCTGCCTATACAGAACAAATACTATTGAGTTTTGGCTAATCTCTCGATGGTTTCTAAATGGTAATCTTGCGTTGACCATTGACCTTTTGAGTTCTGTCTTAAAAGAGTATTGTGCACCAATGAGAGAATGTATTATGATATAATGATATGTTGAGTGATCTTCCTTTTCCTCTTAAAAGTACAGATTTGATAAAAATCTATACTGGTTCAGTGTTTTGTCTAATTAGAAATAACTCTAATCAATAACCATCACAAAGCCTCTGTGTGTGTGACCGCTGATCTTTCCATTTTCTTGGCTTGCAGGTCGCTGCTAGAGCCGTACAAGGTCATGACTTGCCTTACCTGGTGAGGTACTGGCTAGGAAGAGTGCAAGCCGCCACCACCACGTACCAGATGGTGCCGTTAAGGACATCGTACTGCTGATGATCTACAGGTCCATTTCTCCTTCTCCCTCTCTCTCATATGTCAAGCTCAATTCCTTATCATTTTGCACAATGGAGGTCCCTTGAAAGCCACTTGACCGAAATCCCGTGTCTTGTGATATGCATTTCATACGGTTGCTTTCCTTTGATATTTTTCTGCTTTGTATTTGTCTATGGATATGAACAAATATGATTATGATTCCTGCGTTGCATATGGCTGCTTTCCATTGATGATAAATGGTGAAAAACTATGGTGTTTTTCCAGCTTAACTACAGAAAGTTGAAATGTGCCTATCTCGAACCCACTTGTCACTCCAGCGTCTTCCTTTCTACTTCATATATGGTTCTGGTATGTCCTTTATACTCAGTACATTCATGTCTGGTTTTGAGATCTGCTAAATTTAATGTTGCGCCACATGCAAGATAGATTATCTCCATATATTATTACTTTTGACTGACAAGAAGTTCAGATATTATTGCTCTGTACTGATTATACTGAAATTATTTCTCTCTTATTGCTTTGGATGCTGAAATGTATTTCTGACCCTATACGAAAACAATTTTTTTGTAAATAATGCATAACATAGTTTTTCTGTCGATAAACAAATTTTTGATGTATAAGCACTACCAAATCAGATTACCAGACTAAGAAATCTACCGCTCGCTCCAGTTTAGCTGTAGTTCTGGATCAGGATTTTAATCTAAAACTACTTGAGGCGACAACAAAATACATATACGAATCTGTAATTTGTAGACCACTGTGATAGCTGTAGCATAGTCGAGATGTTGTTGTGTCACTATGGGTATTTATAAATGAAGAAAAATGATAAATCTAACTGGTCGGAGGAGGTAAGCTAGAAGCGAGAATTTGAGCAAGCCATGCCGCAACTGCATTAGGAAGGCTTGCATCACCATTATTTTAAGGAAGTTTAATCCACATATGTTTTGGGCATCTAATTTAAAATTATTGGCTGCATGGAAGTGGCACCTTTTAGTTCTTTGTGCTGCTACAAAAATAATCATGGTTGGGCTGTACATTTGACTGGCAACCTAAGTTGATTTTAGTATTTTTTTCTTCTTGGTAAGCTTTCAGTTATATTAGCAAAAATGGTGCTTGAAGGTTTCAAATATATCACACCAGAACTATTCCAAAATTGCTATTGAAATCTTCCTTCTGGAAGCACTTGAAGGAAGATTCTTGCCCAGTTCAGCCGCTTTAATATTCTTGAAGGACACATCAAAGATTTCTGGGTGATGCAAATTTATATGAATTACACATGGTATTTACTTTCAGAAATCTGGATAGTCTAAGAACGTTGGCAAGTTGTGATGGTTATCAAAGTAGTTAACTAATCCTACTTAGTATTAGCTCTTGCCAATCACATTGTATACGTATAGTCTGTAGTTCTCTATTGGCGGCGGGAGACGAGGTGTGCGCTGAGGATCCCAACGAGGAAGAGGTGAGCCGCCGCGACATCGAAGCTCTCGCACTGCTGCTCCCCTCGAGCTTGAGCGTGCGCTGGATCCGGTAGCCAATACAACCCGTCCATTTGCCGGCACCTCCAAGCAACGCCTACAGCAGCGGGTGAGCCACCCTACTCGGCAGTTTGTTCTTTGCATCCTTTGAAACAAATCGACACACTACTGAACTTTATATCTGGTCTGCTGTCCTAAAAAATAATACTATCTACAAAGTTGTCTCTGTCCAAAAGATCACAGAGATTCCAGATGATATGAAAGAAATTTACAAGTATGTGAAATATGACCACCCCATGCTTTAATTTAAAAAGGTGTTAGTTTTCACATGTGTAACCTTTTCTATATCATTGAACCAGGACTCTTTAGGAGATCAAGTAGAAAATTGTTGTTGACATGGCTGTCGGTCGTGGCTACTACATTAATCAAAGCCAGGGCCTTAATTATCCTGTAGGTTGACTATACCTTGGTTTTAGTAGCTCTTTGTTGATAACTATCATACTTGCATAGCTGGTTGATTGATTTGATTATAACCAAACTGCACCGACATAATTTTAAGATCGTTATTATTCAAATGAAAAATGATGGAAGAAATATATGTACCAAAGTCGCATCTGTTGAGATCATGAGTAGGCACAATTGCTCCTTCGAATTATTGTGATATTGTAGTCCTCTTTAGTCTTATAAATTATGTATTGTGGTGCTCCACCTCCTTTTCTCTTCTTGCCAGGACATATACTCTGCATGGGCAGTTGCGTGCTTGCTACGAGCTTAAGACGCATCGGCATCCGCTACACCTTTCGATGTACTTCTGTTGTTATGACATATCTCTTGCTTTTGGTATATTGTAGTGAACTTATTGTTGTGCACAACCATTTGTATGCTATGAATGGGGTCTTTATGCCTTTGTGATCAAATAGAATCTATCAAAGGGCGGCTGCTCTGCTCTTTGTTATTTTGGATTCTGACTTGCTTCTGTTATATTAAACATCTATCCTCTATAATGAATGTATAGTTGTGAACCTTCTATCCTCTGTAATGAATGTATAGTTGTGACCCTATTGACATGGGCTATTACTATTCCTTGCTTGGGTCTTTATGCTGTCCAATCAAATAGCAATCTATCATAGGCAGCTACTTTGCTCTTTTTTATTTGGGATCTGGCATTATGTCATTATTTAGAATTAGGCATGCTGCACCTATGGGATGGACCAGACAATGCGCCAAGATATGTTGGCAACAGTTACATTATCTATAAAGACGATCTCATGTTTGATTATTCTTGCAAAGATTTGTACTTTGTTTACATCTGGGTAATGTGTCGAGCCAAACACCACCTGTCAGCATCAAAATAAGAATATGGCGCCAGAACCTGGATTACTACTAACTTAGCATTACCTGTTTGAACAAAACATTGGGACCGGCACCCTTGTGCCAAGGCGCGGTCCCGATCTAGTTAACATGAAGACAAATTTATTATAGAGCATGACATTTTCATTATTTGGCATTTTTATTATTAGTAGGATGGCAATTTTTTCTCCTTATTGGCATTGCAAATAAATTACATTGACATTACATTTATCTCTTATATAAAACCGAGTTGGTGATGATGGTATGCCTACCATCTTGCAATATAGACCGTCCGATCTATATCTGACGGATAGAAAACAAACTATGGCAATTTTGTAAAAAGATACCCGCACCTCTCTCCATATTTGTAGATAAGGCATTCCCTCGTTCATCCTTATCTCCCACAACCTCATTGTTGAGCAATTAAAAAAGAAAGTCTCTGGAACAACCTCGCATGGTGGCCGCTGCCGGCGTCGTCCATCCCCATGCCCCCCTCAGTCCGACCACCAATCACCACCACGCCCCACTCCTACTCACCGTATCTCTCCTTTTTCTCGAGATGTCATTAATTTTTACACATGGGATTACTCCCGCATGGGTCAACCACAATAGGTGTTTTATTAAAAAAAATGCATCTTGATGTTCCGTGCAATGCACGGGCATCTTGCTAGTTTAGTATTACAAGCATGGCAATTTTTATATGATTTTTTGAACAGTGGACCAACTCAAGCAAAAAAATACATCATGGCATTTTCATTTGGCCCATGGCAGTATTTACAAACCATCATAGTTATTGGCATTTGTATTGCCAATAAAGAAGAAATGAAATTAAAGAACAGAAACAATCAAAATCATGAAGATTTCTAAGAAATAATGAATTAGTAGCTTCGGTACTACGCTTTAAGAAGAAATAAAATAAAATAAAAACTAAAAAAAATCAAAGTAATGAAGTTTTCCAAGAAATAATTAATTAGTGGCTTTAGTATTACCCTTTGATAAGAAAGAAAATGAAATAAACTCTAATACAAAATTAAAATAATGATTTTTTTCTCAGGAAGAACAAATTGGTGGCATTGGTATTACCTTTATGAAGAAAAATGAAAAAAAAATGTAAAACAAACTCCAAATAATTAACTTTTTTAAGAAAGAATGAATTTGTGGAATGGCTGTTACCCTTTTAAGAAAATGAAATAATATATATATCCAAAAAAATGAGAAAATTTGCACACAATATACCAAAAAATTGCGTAGTTTTTAAGCATGTAAGAATAAACATATGATAGTGGAATTTTCACAAAAAAAGTATCCCACAAATAAATGAATTAACAAAATTTGTATTATCCTTACAGAAGAAATACAAATAAATAAAACTTAAAAATTATAAGGAAGACTGAGTTAGTAGCATAGGTATTACCCTTTAAGATGGAAGAAAAAATAAAAGAAATTGCACACAACTTTGTACTTCTTTAATATGCAAAGATTAACCATATGATAGGGCAGTTTTGACACATAATGTATAGTATTTGTATGCATATATTTGCACCCACTCAACATCACAAAATACACACAAAATAAAAAACAACTAATAAATAAGAATAGAAAAACAAAGGGAAAAAGAGAAGGCTGGTTCGCACCTACTAATGGGCTTCGGCATGTTAAGCAATCAACTGGCCCAACTATGTGGTCAGTCGATTTAAAACAACACATACATCTCAGAGAACAAACAAGAAAGAAATAACACCACACCACACACCGCAAAGCAATATCAACGACACACAAAATCGACTGATCCAAATTTAAATTTGGTGACTTACATGTAGCTAAATTGTTTCATTATGCCCCTTGCACGGAATCGACATCTAAATTTTCAACATTTGCATCTGCTCTTTGGGAGGGAAACTTTTGGCCTATGGATGTATATACACCCTATATGAAAAAAATAGTAATTAGTCAAAAAGTAAAAAAAACTGAAAATATTTTTGAAATAAAGCTGACCTTTCATTGTACTCGTAAGAAAAATTCCACGAAAAAACCCGTTAACTTCTTTAAAAAACAAAAAATTTGGCCAAATAATGTGAATAGTGACCTATAACAGCAAATAAATTTTGTTTTTTTGCTCTGAAGTCGATGCTGCGTTTTTGTTCGCAAAAATTTATATACTGGTGCAAAACAAAGTCAAGTTTATTCAAAAAAAATCTAAACTTTTTTGACTCTTTTTTAGTTACTATTTTTTAAATATAGGGTGTATATATACACCCAGAAACCAAATTGTAGCCCCCCTCCCCGCGCCGCCCTCCTCTGGCGGCACGGGGGGAACCCTAGCCCCCGCCGTTTACAGCCCCCGCCGCCGGTCTCCCCCGCATCGCTGCCGCCGGAGGGTCGGCCGGCGAAGCCGCGCCGGACCCCATGAAGGCGGCGGCGGGGCGGATCTCGATCCCGCTCGGCTCCAACGCCCCCACCCAGCGCCCCGATCTCGCGGCGGCGGCGCCCGTCCCTTGCTGCTCCGGCGGCGACGGCCTCGTCCCGCGTGTCTCTGGCCAGCGGCAGACTCCCTCCCCCTGTCTTCATCAGCCGCCACGGACTCCTCCCCACGCGCCTCCATCCACTCCGCCCGTGACCCAACGTTCCTCCTGGCGAATCTCGGGCCCCTCCCCCCACCAGCTGCTGCTCGACCCTGCCTGCCGGCGGCGCGGCCGGTCACAGGGCGCTCGCGGCCTGCCTCCCGTGCAGGCGGCCCCCTCGTTTCCGGCGGCCCTCCCTCCACCTGTGCTCGGTGACGGCTCCTGCGGAGGCAACGATGCGTCCGTGGTTGTGGCTGGCTCGGGGCCCCTCGCGGCGGGTCCTTGCTGGCGCTGCTCCGGCCCCGGCGGCTGCAGGCCCGCGTCTCTCCGGTGTCCTTCGCTGCCGGCATCTTCCGACGGGCAGCTCCGGCCCCGACGACCAGGTAGCCGCGCCCCTTCCGGCTTCCCTGGCTCACTGACGCCCCGACGGTTACGGCCACGGCAGCTCGGATCTGTGTCTCTCCAGTCCTTGCTTGCCGGCGTTGCTGGACGCCGTTGCGCCAAGACCCCCATGTGGTTCGCCTCGTCGCCCATCCTACCATGTATGCCTCAAAACCCCCTCTTTTGCCAGATCCAAGCCCATGGTTCGGAGGCGGTGCCACCTCCGGCGGCGGGTGCAGCCCCGCCAACCCCCTGACTTGGCGGTTCCGACCAGCTCCCCCCCCCCCCATCTGTGATCCCTGATTCGGCGGCTATGGGATTGCTCAGCTTCAGGCCAGGGAGAGATCCCCGCTCGGTTCACCGGTGCTGGCAACGACGGCGCCCGCGGGTGTCGTTTTCCTTCTTGGAGGCGCTGCCAAGGCCTTTAGCCACGCCCCTCTTCGAGCTCAGGGGAAACCCTAGGTCCGGGTCACCCGGACCGGATAGTGACGGAGTCTCGGCGTCGTCTTCCTTCTTGAAGGCACTATCTTACTCGCTCGTGGTGTCCTTGATTTTTGGCTCGCACGGTGTTGGAGTTCTTGTTGGTTTGGCATCGTCGTTCTTGGCTCGGGTTTGGTAGGTTTAGCTGTGATATCCCCTCTATTTGGGCCGAGCATTTCTTGTCTCTCTGCTGCAGGCACCATGTTCACGGGTGTCTGCATTCGTGTCATGTGTTGTAACCATGTACTCGTTCTTCTCTTTCTATCAATGAAATGATACACAAATTTTGCGTATTCGCGAAAAAAAAGAAACCAAAATGTATTTTCCATGCTCTCTGCCACAACTAACACCCCACGACTTTGCGAGCAAGAATCACATGCGAAGGACTAGTACAATTACGAACCTGAGCGGAGAGCCCGTGGCAGCTGCCAAGCATGAACAAAGCGGGTAGCTAGTAGCGACGTCTTCGTTCTGAACGAGCTGGTAGATCTCGCAGCCCACGACCTTGCGAGCACGCACGTCGACGCCGAGCACATGGATGAGCCCAAGCACGGGGATCTTCCTTGGCAGACCAGTGGCCTTGTAGCTGGCCTCGTACCGTACTCCAGCGTCCACTCGGTGGAGTCTGGATAGTCGGCGGGCGTCCAGACGCTCAACGGTGCGGCCCCGTTGCGGCTGTTTCGGTTCCGGTACCGCAGCTTGCCGCTTGCCCGGCGCTGACGCCCACGTAGAGGTACTTGCCGAGCATCCCCGACCCCGAGGCTTTCCTGCACTTGAGCGCCTTGCCGTTCGGGAGCCTCCTGGAGCAGGAGATGACGCCGTTGGGGCTGTGCAGGCCGGCCGGAAGCGGGTAGCCAACGCTCTTGCTGACCCACTCCCCGTCCAGCGACGAGAAGCGCAGGAGGACGGCCATGTCGCCGCCGAGGATGGGCTGGAGCTCGACTGGTGAGATGGCCAAACGGCACGCGTCGCCGTCGGAACGTGCAGTAGTGCACCTGGCACGGCACGCGGGCATATCCAAGGGTGGGAGGCAGCCTTGGACTGCATTCAAACCGCGTCAAAACCAGCGAGGGTTTTCGGTTCGTCGGCTAGCGCGCGGCTGCAGCAAAGAAAGCAGTTGTTGACTTCAGAGACCAGACGCTGTTTGATCCGATCGCCAGCTCTTTTCGGTCAAAGTTCCTTCCGGTGCCGTACTGTCATGGACACGCACTATTTTGTGGCTTTGCCAGCAATACCTGAATGGACCGGTACACGTAAACCGCACGGTAAGGCAAGCGTGTGGCCTGTAACGTCGCTACGTGCGCAGCTGCCTTCGTCGAGGCGATCCACATTTACACGGCTGCCCAGTGCACCGAATGACTGGAGGTCATTCACTCTGTGTGTTCTTTTTTTAGGGTGAAGGTCATTGACTTGTGCACGGGCCAAACCTAGTGCGCCATACTACAACAGCTAACTATCTATACAGAGTGTGCAAGAGCATCGATATACAGCCGGACTTAGCAAATCTGCCCCCTCAACGCCCGCGGACACGTCCGAACGCGTCTGTGGACATTGATTGGGCACCCTTAAATATTATAATCCATATTCGGACACCTCAATTATTATATCTTAAATTCATGCAAACTCATGCAACTATGCCAATGCACACATATCGTCCGGCTACTCTATTACTACTAACTAAACATGGCATTAGACAATCAAATTTGGCATGTTTGGCTATGGTGGAGTTCATCCACCGCTACCCCTGCCCTTCACGGCGGAAGGATCCGTCCGTCGGCCAGGTGCTATCCTCCTGGGAGCGGCGGAGTGCAATGCGGACTGTCATTGCCTCCTCCAACCTGCATGGGATGACACCCCGGTCGACGAATCCAGAGTGGTAGGAGTCTGATCCGCTGCCTGCCATGTCGGAGAAGGCCAGAAACCGCCGGAGGTGAGCTCGGTGGCGGCGGGGAGTGGAGGGGAGTGAAGTGAAATGGTTAGGGTTTGCTCCGACGAGCGGATGTGGACAAATATATGTGAGGTCAGATGGGCCAGCATGGGCCGGGTCCGATGTGGCATGCCCAGGCGCGTCCGAGCGTCCCCATATCCGCCACATATTTGGTCTGGATATAAAGGGTGTCGGTCAGCCCGGACGCTTGAGGCCCGTTTGAGACATCCATCTAGATCGAAAAATCGTGACCGATTAGTGACCGAGCGGTCACCCGAATGTTTGAGAAGAGTTTGAGACGCCTAGCTGTAGATGCTCTCGGTATGTTGATGCGGCTAGCTACGACAATTGGGAAGGTCGACTTCGTACGTTGCCGAATTTCAGCTTGTGCGGGCAAGTTGCCAGTTGGTATCTCAACCATCGCATGAAGAACAGGGTCCTATGCGCGGTTCAAAAACTAAATTCTCCATGAAAAATGAATGAGCACTCGTGTGTTTTTCTTTAGCGAATGAAGGCTCGTATGTAATTCAAGGGTAGAATGCGGGGTCACATATTCCAGACACAAAAAAATGTCGTGATGAACACGTATGCTTTTCTTTGAAAAAGGATGTCGATGTTCACATCACATATGACAATTCACGAGTTCCTACACTAAAAACACGTTTACAATTTACATAAAAATATAAATTTTGAAGTAGGCATGATGAACAGATGTATAACTCCTACTGGTCAGGGGTATCGATGACAGTAGGGGTCCATAGCACGACCTAGTCATCGCGGAGGAGGCTGGCTCATGGCTTCAACAGCGAGGGCGGAAGAGAAGTTGTTGAAGATGGTATGACGAGGCAAGATATGCACGGACTGGTGCGGAGCGAGATGCACGAAGACATTGGCGATGCGAGGGAGAAGTCGGTCATACCCGAAGGTAGGGCGATATCAAAGGTTGTCAACAGTGTCCATGAAATGTTTCCCAAGATGACCCACGACGGCGACGCTGCAGACACCATCTCGGTTTTGGCTGGTTTTCTCAGTGTGTGCTTTTGTGTGTGTTTGCGTGGTGGTGGCAGTGAACTCGGGAATAGTGGTGGCACCCCCTATTGGATGATGGTATTTAGAGTTTAAGGTGGAGAGTAAATGTAAATGAGTGACTTGCAGGGCGACCAAAATGAAACGGATCACCAACAATCTGTTGTGCATGTGTCTGGTCATGGGACGGAAGGGCCCTGTGGCATGACACTGCCTTTGAAGCATGTGAAGCCCACCAGGTTAGGATTCGTCACAGTGGGAGGACATGGCTGAGCACACACTACTGCAGGAATGCCTAGTAGTTGTCGGTGGTGTCGGTACTAACACCGGAAAATCTCGGGTAACAGGAGATAGGGAGGACGATGTTTACCCAGGTTTTGAGCCCTATCGAAGAGGTAAAATTCTACGTCTTACTTTGATTGTATTGATGTGATGGAGTACAGAGTACAAGATGATCTACCTTGAGATCAGATGATTGTGTTCTAAACCCTAAGGCTTGTCCTTCCTCCCGTAAAGACTAAATCACTCGGCTTATATATGCCCCGGGGGTGCCTAGATTTCACATATGTTTTGGGCCCTATCAGGACTGGGCATCTCAATTACCAGCCTCTCTTGCCAGACAAGTGAATACACTCTCATCGTGAGAATAACCCGCTTAGCATGGAAGATGTTGACCGCCCCGTCACTTTATGAATGGTACGGGCACACAAAACATATGCTTATTTGAATGATTAGAGATGACACATGCTAACTTACTTGAAAGGACAGAGTAATGCAGTGTATAGGTAGGTATGGTGGACTCTTTGGCATAACTTTCGGTTTCAGGATTTTGCAAGCACAAGCAGTATGCCCGCTTAATACAGGCGTATGCTAGCAAATAGATTGAGAAGCGACCAATTAGAGAGTGACAATGGTCATAATTATGCATTGCGAATATCTAACATTGAATGTGAGCATGGGTAGAATATAGATTCTCTGAATATAAATATCATAAATGCGGCATTGGTTTTGAATCAACTAAATATGTGAATATGTACCAAGTCAAACCACTTGAATTGTTCACAGAAGAATACCATCCCTATCATACTACATCACAACTATTAATGTTGCAATTCATTTTAGTTGATATAACTAAATCATACTAATTATTAATGTTGCACTAGTTTACACTTGTTCTTGCACACTATGGAAGAGTACAAGTTTTGTTCATGATATGGAAGAGTACAAGTTCTTTTATTTGTTTTAAGTTTATTTCTTCTTTTAGGTTATACCAATGCCCTTTATTCATTCATCCTTAGAATAATTTTTTAATATATTTATTTTTGTTTATGGTTTGTTTCAGGTAACATCATTTATACAATTCTTTTTCTTTAGTTGATTTTTTTAATGACATTAGTTTTATTTATTTTTAATCTTTTTATGTTTCTATATGTCTTTGTTTGTTGAAAATAAAAAAGTGAGTATGATCTTTTGTTTAATTTCCTCGCCCATGCTGATAGTTCCTCTTGTTTTTTAGTTGCTTAGTCGACCTTTTGGCGGTTGCGCATGCGGCAGCGGTTTGATACTGCAATCATTTGACACTAATTAGTTTTTTTATTCACTTAAAATGAAATTCATTTTCAGTTAATATAATAAATCATAGTAATTATTAAAGTTGCACTAGTTTACACTTGTTCTTGCACATTATGGAAGAGTACAAGTTTTGTCCATGGTTCGGAAGTGTATCAGTTTTATTTGTTCTTATTTCACGTTATATCAATGCCCTTAATTCATTTATTCGTGGATTTTTTTACTTTTTCTATTTATGTTTATGTTTTTGTTTCAGGTAACACCATTTCCATGATTCTTTCCTCTTAGGTTGATTGTTAGTTCTTTTATGTTTATATATGTCTTTGTTTACCAATAAGAAAAAGTGAGTAGAATGAAAAATATTTTAATTTTCTCGCTCGTGTTGGTAGTTCCTCTTGTTTTTTTGTTAGTCGACTTTCAGGCCATTGTATTTCTCATATAATTATGCATATGACAGTGGTTTGTTGTGACAATTGTGTGCCACTACTTAAATTTTGTTTTGAACTTAACATGGAATTCTTTTTCAATTAATCTTCTCAAATCATAATATTATTATTAAAGTTGCACTAGTTTACACTTGTTCCTGCACGATTGGAATGAGTACAAGTTTTGTGTAATTTGTGGCAAGATATCATTATTTAATAATTCCCACATATACTAAAAGAGTCAAAAATAAGTATTTACAAGACTTTCAAGTGAGGCATAGTTGTATAATATTAGTTTCCATTTCTAATGGTCTTGTTCTTTCTTCTAGGCCAATCTACTCCCTTAACTTTTTCTTTCATAGAACGAAGAACGAATGGTGTCCTTCTATGCTCCTTTTGCATTTATTCTATCATGTAACACCAGTATTAGAAATATTTCTTTCTTAGAAGGATTTTTTCCATCCTTTTTCTGTTTTTTATTTCTTCTTATGGTTATCCTACTCTTAGAATTTTTTTCCTTCCATGCATTCAATTTCATTACCATTTAATTTTTTTGTGCATTTCTTCTTTTAGGCAACACCACTCTGATGATTTATTTTTCATTTGAAGGAACTTGATCTTCTATGTTTCCGACTTTTTTCATTTGTTTTGTAGGTAACATCACTCTTCGAATTATTCCTTTGTTGTGTTAAAAATTATGTATTCTTTTTATCTGTGTTCATTTCTAATCTACATTATAGTTTCTCCATATTTTGTCTTTGTTTGGTTCCTCTTGTAGGGTACACAATTTACCCTTAGACTATTCAATAATCTGATGGATTCTTTTTTAGCATTTTATTTTCCATGCTTTATTTAGATTTGTAATGATTTTTTATTGGCCAGAAGCCCTTACATAGTTGACCATCTCACACTTACTACCAAAAATTAGCTATAAATAATCTCGGCATAATTGAAATTGGTATTATAAACCAAGTGCTAATTGTACAAGCATATTGCTAATTAGTAGTTTATAGTACGATTGGTTACCTCAAATTACAAATGTATTACTAATTTAGTAGTTTAAAGTATGGTACAGCTTTGCTATAGTGGATTTTAAAGGCTGCGTTATTTTTTCATATTACTTCATTTTTCCCTTGATATTAGTTTGCTTCCCTTTAGACGTGAAATGTGTTTGTTTTTCTTTGTTCATTTCTTCATCTAATTTATTTCGTTTTCTTCACTAGTGTTTAACTCTTCCTGTTGGTTGCACAGTTTATCCACGGTTACTTCCATAATTTGAACATATATATTTTTTAATTCTCGAAATATATATGTATTTGAATTTTCATGCAATACTTTGATTGCAATTATTTTTTTGTTTATGGTTCAGAGCCACTTACAAATTACCATCTCACTTTTATTTGCGTTTGATAGATCAATTTAGTTATCATTTCACGTCCTTCTCAAAAAAAAATGTGTGTCCTCAAAAATAAATTATCGTTTGACATCTCTACCTTATTTTTAGCGTAATTTCACATCTCTACTGGTATGCACCATGCTCATGTATGAGCATGCATGTTTTTATTTTGAGACAAATGAGCACATATATGGGCAGAGAGTTCCTATGTGACGCTGTCACTGTGCTAGCCGCTCGCCAGGCTAGTTATCCATCGCAACACTTAAAGAATCTGAAATCTTAAAAGCGCGCGTGCTAGATGGAGAGAACCAGCGGCCGCTTGCCACACATGCATGCGTACTTTTTTCTTGTCTGCTAGTGCATGTGGTTGTCTGTATTAAATGTGAATCAGACTAGTCATATAGTAAGGAAACACAGAACCGTCTTCATTTATTTTAGGTTGTCAAATTTTTAAAAAGTCATATCTTTCAAACCACGCATCGAAATTCAGATTCATCTTCACTGTTGGATTCTTCGCGACGAGATCTTTGAAACTATATTTCACATGAGTATGTTTCGGCAAAAAAATTCGATGCCAACTTTTGTGCTATATGATGCAACTTTCATACTGCATTGTGCAACTTTAATACTGAATGATGCAACTTTTTTCAAAACTAATTTTTAGAGCTGCATGATCCAATTTTCTATGAGGTTACAACCTAACAATCATGACAACCTATGCAACTAGTCTACTTCCCGGTCCAACTACATAGTAGTCCATGTGCAACCGTCTTCCCGACAAGTGGATGTGTAGTTTTTCACTCTTGGCACACCCTGCCCCACCCCCTATCATTGGTTTGTGCTACTTAGTCTTTTGGTCACGCCAACTGCCTATTACTCGATGTGCAAGTCCTTTCTTTCCCTAGTTGTTGATACGTAGTTTTAGTTGGTGGGTTCAATAGACAGAGTTGCACATAGTCTGTTAGGCAGTTGGCCGGGGCAACATACAAAGTTGCACATCCTAGGATAGTTGGATGGTGAAACTCCACATTCATGAGGGTAGTGAAAAGTTGCATATAGATAGGGTGCTAAAGTTGCACATCTCACTAGTAGGGGTGGTGTGGACCGGGTGCTAGGAGAGAAACTACACATCCACGAAGGATATAAGAGAAGTTGCACATCACTGTTTGACAGTTGGCCATGGGAACATATGAAGTTGCACATCTACTGCTAGGCAGTTGGCCGATGTAGTAAATAATGAAAGCACATCCACGGGTAGGGGGAAAGTTGCACGTCAACTACTATACAGTTGGCCAGGGGAAGAGACGAAGTTGCACATCTCACTGGAAGGGGGTAGTTTTAGGGGTGGAGGTGCCATCAGTAAAAACTACACGTCCACAGGATAGGTGCGAAGTTGCACATCCACTGCAGTTAGTTGCACACCGTTGCTAGATAGTTGCACAAAACAGAGACTAAAATTACACAAAAAATATTTTATCGAAACATACCCATGCGGATTCTAGTTTCGAAGAGCACATCGCAAGGATTCCAACGGTGAAAACGGATCTTAATTCGGATCCATAGTTTAAAATTTATGGCTTTTTAAAATTCATAAATCATGAATTAAATGGTAGGAAGTCATCCACGCCATGCATGAAAAAAGCCACAACCGAATGCATGTGGATCATTTAATGCACGGTTGATGGATTGTTTCCGTTTAGCCAATTGAAACCATAAAAGTCTTTCCTAATTAGATGAGAGAGACAAATAATTTCCATAAAAAGACTGCGTCTCTTAAAGAAACCAACAACAGCGGCAAAAACTTGACCATTCGAAAAAATAAACTATAGATGAGTAATCGAACCAAGTACCTCCTACAAGTGAACAAGGTTGCTAGCCACTGTGACTCCTTCGTGCGTACATCTGAATAGGGAACCTGTTCTATATGAACTATAAGCGGCAACAGATGTAAAAATTTTTGAAATTTTGAACGTGATTTTCTTTTTGAAAAAGGTAGATATTTTTGCAGCGCAAGCATTGTCAAAATTGTGAACAGAAACTTAAAACCTCGAACATTTTGTGAAAATGCGAACATTCTTGGGATTCTCATTTTTCTAGTGAAAAAAGGAACAAAATTAAAAATGAGAACATTTTTTTAAATTATGAAGAAATTTTAGAAAGACGCAAACATTTTCTGAAAAACAGGAACAAAAATAGAAAACAAGAACATTTTCGAAATTTTGATTTTTTTTCAAAGCACAAACAATTTTTGAATTTGTGAACAAATTTGGAAACCCTGAAATTTTTTGTATTTTCCAGACATTATTTAAAATTTGCGAAATATATTCATGTTTCTTTGTGAACAAAATTTGAAAATGGGAACCTTTTTAAAAATTGTTCCGCAACATGATTTTTTTAATTTGTGAACAAAAGTAGAAAGTGGGAAACTTTTTGAATTTAGAAAAAAATTTCAAAACATGAACATTTTCACAATTTATGAAAACATTTAAAGTGGGAACATTGTCTTATTTTGTAAAGATGCGAACATTTTAAAATTTGAAATTTTATATGTTGGATTTTTTTATAAGAATCAAACAACTATTTGAAAATCTAAACTTCTTTGGAATTTGTGAATATTTCAAGATAGAAACATTTTTTTATTAAAATATGGAAAAAAATAAAAAGGATTTTTTTAGAAAAAATCGAAATATTTGTTGAAAAAAGGAAATAAAATAATAAAGGAAATAAAATAAAAAGAAGAATGAAGAATGAAAAGGAGAATAAAAATAAAAAATAAAAAAGGAGGGTAAAGAAAAAAGAAACAGGAAAAAATAAAAAAACAAAAAACAAAAAGAAACAGAAAATTAAAAATTAAAAATAGGTTCCCAAAACTGGAGAAAACTGGCTGGGACCTTCCAGAACGTTCCCAAAACCGGGGTTCCTGACATCTCGCTATCGCGGTCATCTCGTTGATGTAGCGCACGCCTCGCTTTTGGGCCGGCCCGTCTCGGTCAAGGCATGTGCAGTTCCTGACAATTTGATACAGAACTAGTAAGTATGCACGTGAAATTCACGTGCATATGCGTGCCTGGCATGGTAAAGATGACATATCTAGTGCATGCTGATGCGTCTTTGTATCCTGATGAAGCATCGAAACCGTACCCAGGGAAATACCTACAAGTGTCTCGAACCAGCTATTATTTTTTCTTTTCTGATGTTGATTTACAAGTGTTTGATTTAGGTTCTTGTGTTGTGAGTTTGAGCTTGTGCTTGTGTTAGACAAGTATAGTAGGAGTACACCGTAAGCATGTTGTACTAAGATGGATATGCTTCATAGCTAACTGTCGCCTGAGTTTCCACAGATTTTTCTTGTACACAAGTTTTACATGTCAAGTAGTAATAAGATGGATATGCTTCATATCTCTCTGTTGTCTCGTTTTCCAAAGGATTTACATCCATCCATCGCCGTGCCCACAACATGAACCAAAAACAAAATTCATAGTTCAAATCAAAATACAACCTTTTGCAGCAAACAAACCCATGCAAAAATTAATAAGAAATTCACATATGAAGCAGATGTATCAAAAATTTACATGACCCAGCGGGATCATCTTCATCCGCTGTAAAGGTATATCCAACATCGGCTTCGAAAAAGGCATATCAAACCGCCCTTTTCTCCCTTCAATCCCTCTTAATCTCAGATCCAACGGAGCACGGGCTATTAAATCCTATAGATCATTCACCCATATCTTGTCCTAAATCTAGGGATTATGAGAAAAAGAGAAAATAAAAGCATGTACATCAGAGGCAACTAAACAAAAACATCGCCACGGTTCATTTAACATATAAAGCATTTAAAAAAAAAGTCATACGGCGTGTAAGTAGGAGTATCAACATTTGGACATATATTTAACAACTAACACATAGTAAATGAACTGCCCCTGTCCGCCTCCTTGTGCCTACTCCTCGTGCGTCTTGGGGCTACCAAATTTGATGAAGAAAATCAACTGTAAAGAACAATGTCCCGGGCCTGCTCTCCCTAGTATTCCAACTCAGTTCTTCAAAATATATTTGGCCAAAATCTATGTAGCCCCTGGGCATGGTTTCTTTTGCTAGATATTTTTCACTTTTAACCTTTTATATATGTATACATGGTATATCACTGGACATAGCATAACGATATTCCCAAAAGATATGTGTTGATGTGTTTAACTCTCTTCCTTCTATTGGTATAATGTGAGAAAATTGCATTGTCCAGAAAAGTGATTCTTTCAGGGGATCTGCTTACTCCATATCTAAAACCCACATTCAGTGTTCCTATGCATTGCATATCTGTTTTTTATATCATTCAGTGATGTAAGTTTTGCAATTATATGTTAGTACATTCTTTGTTTTGAACCATGTACAGAAAAAATCCAACGCCTTGGATATCTTAACTTTAGCAATCATTCACACTGTGTGGGGTGCCTTATATCTGTGGGTGTACGTTCAATTGCTGAGGTCCTTTCGCAAAACAAAAGAGAGATAGTAGCAGCCATCGGTATTGAACATGGGAAGAACTATACAATAAACTATCATTCCAACATGGACGAAGCAGAATATTACTATGAACCAATCACACAGATAAATTCAGAAATTCGTATGGGCCTGTCGGACACATACCAGTGCAGCGTGTGGAGGCGGCGCGTCGGGCGCACCACGCGTGTGAACTGTGAAGGGGCCGCAGATCGACGACGAAGGAAGGCGCTGATTCGGGCTTGATTGCGGCGCCGGAGCGGGGGAGAGCGCCCGGGTAGGGAGGCACCTGCCACGACGTGGCTGCGGCGATGCGGCTGAAGACGGGCTCCCCGCTCCCAATCCTCCTCGACAGTGCCGTCTGTGTCTTCCTCCCCGTCGCGCTCACCAAGGCCTTCCGCGGGCGGCATGGGTACGGCCGGGGGTCGTCCTCTCCACCTCCCTCGTCCATGTCCTCATTAGCGTCACCGACGCCTACGCGGCGCTCGCCTACTGCGCCGACCCTGGAGGGACTTCCCCTTCGCCTGGCTCCTCCGCCTCGTCGGCGACGGCCGGGCATGAAGGAACGCGAGGCGGTGGCTGGGCGCGGAGGATGCATCAGGGCAGAGGCCATGGAGCGGCGGTGGAAGCGCGTCAGGAAGCTCTCCGACGAGTTCGACCGCATCACCGCCGCGCAGCAGGAGGGAAGAAGAAGCCCGCCGCTGCAGAGGTTGGGAAGGAGGTGGACGGAATACATGCGTGTGTGAGTTCCGGTTAAAGATCATGGAGCGATCGTGGGCATGGAGCGGGCAGGATAAGTGGGCACAATTTTTCCCATGGACAGAGGAGTTCGGTTGACAATAAAACATGGTTGGTGTTAAACATGAGAGGGCTATGGATCGTTGGATTACTTTTATTGAATGGTGTAGATTATTTGATTCTCCGCCCTCTCGTGCTTTTATAGAGGTAGTAGATAGATGCGTCAAATAGGAAAATCCTTAGCCTTTTTCTGTTGCTCGGTGCAACCGTCTCTTCCTGGGCTTAAGTTTACAAAAATAATACATGTGCACTGTGTTTGATAATTGGGCCGATATCGATACAAATTGATGAGACTAGTGGGGGGATTTGCATGTACTTTATCCGTTTCAAAATAGATGACCCAATTTTGTACTAACTTGACCCAACTTTATACTAACTTTGGAACGGAGGGGGTAAAAGAGATCTCTCCCTCTCCCACCCCTCTCTTACCATCACCTTTCACTGTGTAATTTTTCGCAAAAAAAAAAATCACTGTGTAACATTGTCGTTCCTGTGACAGAAAATCAGGTCCTAATTACTGCCTCTTTACATCAGCAAGATAAGACCTGAACTTCATTTTGTTGCACTAGTATACTATAGTACGTTTGGGGTGCTGCATGCACCTGCAACGCAAACAAGTTTTGCCATCTGACCCGCAAAAAAAAAAATGTTTTGCCATCTGTAGTTAAGAATCTGTGATGGATCAACTTTAACGATGATGAATCCATCATGTAGCTAACAGAAGCTATTGGGTTTAAGATTAGAAACAAGTTGCTGCAGCTACAAGCTGTATCAGATTCAAGAGATATTGAGTACTACTAATCAAGCAAAAAACTGTATATAACTGATCAAGATTCAAGAGATTGAGTACTACTTCCTCCGTAAACTAATATAAAAACATTTAGATTATTACTTTAATGATCTAAACGCTCTTATATTAGTTTACAGAGGGAGTACTAATCAAGGAAAGAGATGTTCTCAGCAATATCTAATTATTAAGATTCAAGAGAAGCTTGAGTAGATCGACTTCATCCACCGATCGAGCATTACAGATCGTCGATGCACGTATGTGCGGTTTTGCATCGAATCTTTGAGCAAGAAATGAAACTATTATGGCAGTACACCGTAATCACAGATCCACATAGCACCTGAACCTTCAACTTCAAAGATGATGCATCCACCATGTAGCTAACAGAATCTATTGGGTTTAAGCTGATTGTAGAAACAAGTTGCAGCAGCTACAAACTGTATCTAACTGATCAAGATTCAAGAGATTGAGTATTACTACTAATCAAGCAAAGAGATGTAATTCTCAGCCGTATCAAGATTCAAGAGAAGCTCGAGTCGATCGACTTGATCCACCGAGCAGTTTTGGATCAAATCTTTGAGCACAAACTGAAACTAATAGTAGCGCTAGTGCATCGTAATCACAGTTAGCAGATCGACATAGCACATGAACCTTGATCGACGGAAACCCGAGACGGGCCGGGAAGAACAAAGCAGAAGAGAGATCGGTGATCGCCGCCGCGCGCGCTATCAGCCGTGCAGAAGCACCCAGGCGTGGATGTACTGGGCGACGATGGCCGGGCGCATCTGCCCCAGCGCGGCCTCCGCCGCGGCCAGATCGTCGATCGCGCGGAGCAGGAGCTGCTCGGCCGCGGGCGCCCAGGCGTGGGCGACTGCTGGCGGCGACGGCGGCCTGAGCATGACCTGGAAGACGCTGAAGGCCGCATGGCCGTGCGACCTCGCGGAGAGCAGGCGCTGCAGCGCCGTCTCCGCGCGGCGGGCGGCGTCGGCGTGTTGGAGTTGCCAGCTGTTCCACCGCCCCAGCGCGTTGCCCTGGAGCCCGATGCGCGCGACGCAGAGGGAGAAGACGTTGCCCAGGACGGCGTGGAGCCTGCGGACGCGCTTGACCCGGGCGATGGCGAGGTCGATGATGGGGCCGCCTGCTGAAGCGCCCTGGCCGGCGTTGGGCGGCGGGTGCACGCCCGGGCCGAATCCGCGGCAGTCCTCGGCGGCCAGGCCGTACTGCAGGCGGGCGACAATGATGGACCCCGCAATCGCGGTCGTCTCGTTGATGTAGGTGAAGCTGCCACCCGCCGCCCCCGCCGCCATGTTCCTCCACTCCGCCATTGCCGGCGTCTTTCTCTCTCTCTCTCTCTCTCCGGCGTGAGGAGACGTGATGCTATTTGCTGCCTCGGGGTGGGGTCGGTTAGGGCTATTTCTACCGCGCGCCGGCGAGGTAGTTTCTGGAGTCGGTGGGGTAAATGAGCCGTTACGGTGTGGGGCCCGCTTGTTGTCACGCAGAATCGTCTCGCTGCCACGTCAGAATCCATCGCGGGGGCACGAGCAGCGAGCTAACGTAGCTCCTGACCCACTGGATCGCTGGTCCCACGTACATGGGCCCATCCGTCAGTGAAGTTGTTATGTCATGGCACTGGTATGTTGACTAAGCTGGGACCTGTGAGCCCATGCCAGGCTGGCTATTTCAGCGACGACGGAGAGGGGAGGGGAGAAAGAACCCAAGAAAGAAGAGAAGAGAGAGAGAGAGAGAGAGAAATGGCGCAGCCGCCGCCATGGAAGGCGATGTACCTGTCTGTGACGAGCGACGCGATCCGATCCGCCGCCGCCGTCAAGCGAAGCGTCGCCGCCGCGCGTCGCGATCTGGCGTCCCCGCTGGTGCTGGACACCCGCGACGCCGAGGGGCGGTACACCTTGCTGGAGTCCGCGCTGACCCACATCGACCACGCATCCGGCTCCCTCTCCGCTTTCATCATCAACATGGTGGTGGCCGAGCGCCTGACGCTCCACGGCTG
This sequence comes from Triticum urartu, assembly GCF_003073215.2. Taxonomy (NCBI): domain Eukaryota; kingdom Viridiplantae; phylum Streptophyta; class Magnoliopsida; order Poales; family Poaceae; genus Triticum; species Triticum urartu. Next base: position 62,018,341 of record NC_053024.1, on the reverse strand, counting down.
CGGCGCCGTCCCGTCGGAGCCGGTGGCCCGCGTCGGCGACCTCCGCGATGGCCACGGGCGCCACGACGAGTGGCTTGCTCTGATCAGGCTCCAGGCCGCCAGGGAGCACGCCCAGGACGCGCTCCGCCGAGTGGAGGGGGCCTACACTCTCCTGGCCACCGTCGGGTTCATGCTTCACAGCCAGAACCCCGACGCTCCAGGGCGCCGGCAAGCCATGGAAGGGCAGCTCCACGCCCTCGACCTCCAGCCCGTGGTGGTCGGCGTGGCGAGCATGTCCGCGCTGGCCTCCTTGGCCACCGAGCCCCCCATCCGCTACCGCATCCAGTGAGAGGTCGATCTCTTGCCTTGATCAGCTCCGCACGACTCCGCTTGCTTGCTTGACATGGATGATCGTTCGCGTTGGCTAGGGCCTAGGGCTACTTTGTCTCCTTGATATCTTGTGATTGTGAAACCATGGATGATCTATCCGTCCGTCGGATTCGAACTACTCCTACGTTTTGCGGTTCTGTTGTTACTTGCAAGGATCGTTTCGATCGATCAGGGAATTCGAACTACTTTGCAGTTTGTCGATCTGGAATCCCAGGATTATTTGTTGGTGATTTGGTTTGGTTAATCACTTTATTACTGCCATGACGTATGGCGCGTGATCATGCCTGCGTGTGTTTGTTGCAACTTGCAGGTTGCAACGTAAATTGGCAGTGCTGTTTTGCTTTTCTGGGGCATTGCACTTTGCAGTTCTTTGAACTACCACCGGCGACCCCATTCGCCTGCTTTTCACCGTGCAGTCAATTTCTTTTTTCGACGTACCGGTAAAGACTTAAGCCTTGTTCTGTCTCCAATACTTATCTAATCTTGAACGAAAAATATACTCCCTCCGGTCCTTTTTACTCTGCATATTAG